>NC_057803.1:711120793-711194432 GCF_018294505.1 Triticum aestivum
GTTCCCATTGCCATAGCCACCGCAAGAGGGCCGCGAGTGAACCAGCCTAAAGCCTCTGCCATCACACAGAGGGCTGGTGAGGATTGAGGAGCCGGCAGCTGATGTAGACAGCCACGCGGAAGTAGTCGCCAAGCTAACGCATGCGCGACGCGCTCGGAGGGGAAGGTCATAGCGAAGGGAGCTCCTCGACCACGCAGGCCACGGCGGCGAGCCACCCGAAGTACCTGTTCAGCACCCTCGCCAAAATCGTTGCCATCCCACGCTGGCGCGCGCGCATCGCCCTCCCGCCGTCGGCTTCGTCCCACAAATCACCGTCATCCTGCATGTCGAGGTCGTGTTGGAGATATGGCCTAGAGGAAATCATGTATGATGATATTTCCTATGTGTTTATGAATAAACATAGCCCTTGGACATTATCAATGATGTGTATCAGCAAATACGTGACTTGTTTGTGGGACTATGCATTGTATGATGACTGTCCTAAAAGGTCCCTAGTCGAAAGGATTGTGTGGACGTGCAGCCGACTAGACTAGCATATGGCACGGTCGATGGTTTGACCTCACTAGACATGGAGCATTGGATGCTAACCGGGTAATATGGACTCGGAAGGATCTGGTCGGATTCGACGTAGTCGAATCCGAGTTGAGATTTGGTCTAAGTCGGATAGACCCAACTATGAGACGCAGAGATATGTCATCTGTGAGCCTCTAGTACAACATACGTTCTATGTCCTAAGACCTGACCTAGCGCATGTACTCGATATGGTGACAAACCTGCTTTGGGCCAACCAAACGCTACTCCGTGATTGTGTAGTTACAAAGGTAGGTTTTAGACTTGTCCAGACCCATACTGCAAGACATGGTCGAGCAAGATGGGATTTGCCCCTCCGATCAGGAGAGATATACTCTGGGCCCCTCATGTGATCCAACCATGATAAGCATGGCCATGCGACAAGGATTATGAGATAATCCGGTTTATGATCGGTATCACTGGAACGAGAAAGAGGACGGGCTAGCACAAGGATGACAGACGCACCCATAGCCCGACAACATATATCGTGTGGCAAAAGGAATGGAAGGGTGATGTACAGGTTCGCCTAACCAGCTTCATTGTCTGCTTGGTGGTCGGCACGCCTTGCTAGAGGCCGCTACCAACCAAGGAGGTCAGAGGTGATCCGACCTGCGATCAAGTCGACTTGAACTTAAGGGGTCGCGCGCTTAAGGGAAGGATCGGCCTGTGAGGCCGGATCGGACTCTACGAGTCAGATGTGATCCTACTCGGACTCGGATCCAGGCCGAACAAATTTTGGGCTTTAGGGTTCATGCGAGGCCCAAGTGTTGAGCCCATGATGGACGCGCATATAAAGTGCAGGTGCGGCACACTCATGGGGTTGATCGCTTCGGCGCTGTCACTAGGGTTTGCATGTGTTGCGAATAGCCACCTCCACTAGCTGCCGACTGTGTGATCAGACCTAGCAGTCTGCCGCACTGTGTTCCTCCTGCACACGCGGATACCATTAGAGGCAGTGCACCTGCGGCGCTTTGGCGAACTTGTACGTGGAATCAGACTACCGACTGTTCGAGGGAGATCAGACAAGGAGGAGACGATCCACGTTGATGCGCTATCCCAACTCTTCTTCCGCTGCACAGCACTGCGTGTCTAGTGGTAACGATCTGTGATCCATCTCCGTAGCACGTTTCTGTTGTTCTGCACGTAAAAAGATTTTAATTTGCAGTCGACGCACCCTACCGTAGAACCCAACAAGTTGCACGCGTCGCCCACTTCTGCGTCGGATGCACACCAGCAAGCAAGTTAGTTTCCACCTCCGTGAACGTTCACGCCTGAGAGGGCCTGCAGGTCCTCATGGTGGCAACACTGGATGTCGCCTCGCATGTATCTCGGTGATGAACCGACCGAGGAGGCTAGGACGAAAGGAGGACGGCGTCCACGGCAAGTTGTCAGCACAATCATTTCCCACGAATACGCTCCTTGATAGACTGACTCGCGCGCCAGGGCACATGTGCATGCGTCTTCCGTCCAGTGCTCAAGGGGTGGAGGTCGTAGCTTTCACGACCATGAAGCCGGCCACTACTGTGGCGCGCACTCGCGGTCCACCCGCCGTCGAATCCTAGGGCCACATCGGTGATACAGGTCCCCGTGGTCACGTACATCGCCTCTTCTACGTGTGTCGAGAGGCGAGCAAGCCGGCGACGGACAGGCGGTGGCAAGGTTGGGTGTAGAGTGCTGGAACATGTGAGATGGAAGCAATGTGGGTCGTATAAGGGAAGGGGAGCCTTTTTATAGGGTAAACATTTGGGCGCGGTGCACCCGCCGAACTTTCGACCGGTTCGCACGCCACGCTGGCAAATGCGCACCGCGCAGTGGCCCCGCGCACCCCGCCTCCTTCCCTATGCGCCTCCATCCCCTACCTCCAGCCTATGTGCGTGCATCCCTCCCCCCCGGGGTACGACTGGGCCACCACGAACTCCATCACCAGCAGCTAGGTGCTACCTCGCAGGCCGCCATGGCTGCCTGCTGCCATGGCTAGATCCATCCCCTACCTACAACCTTCACGCACGCGCATTCCCCTCCTCCCGGGCAGCGAATGGGCCACAGCAAGCTCCATCGCCGGCGGCCAGGCGCTCCCTCGCCGCCCGCCATGGCTGCCTACCCGCCATGCCCGAATCCACCCGCGTATAGAAGTGTTGCAACCATCAACTAGAAAAGCTTCAACAGCCATTGAAAAAGCTTCAACTATAGACATAGAAAGCTTCATTATCACTGCAAAACAAGGGGAAGCTGCAACCGTAATTGAATTTTGCTACTACAGGCGAAGCTTTTTGCTACATCCATCAGGCGGAGCTCGGACCTCACGATGACGACAACGACGTTTTGCTGCAACTAAGGATGGCAATTTTATCTATGGACAAGGATATCCATGGATATCCGACCCGAATGGATAGGGTTTGGATATGCTTTTCTGTCCATGGGCAGCGCCCAAACCTGACCCGATTGCTCGTGGGTAGGGCATGGATATAATATTGTACCCATGGGTATATCCAAACCCGACCCGATAGTATGACTTAATGGGCAAAAACCGGCTATCCCTACCCCACAGTTACATGTCCCAATGCAATTTTACACTTTGTTGTCTAAAACATGGAAAAGAAATTACACAATCCCTGTCATAACTTTTACTAGTTGACATTCAATACCCTCCGTGACATACCACAACGCCCTTCCCTTATTTTTATCTCCTTGTTAACTGACTCGTCATTCTTATCTGTTAGAAAAATACTAAATGCTCTTATGTTGTTAGTGGAGGTTGATTTACCATAAGTGAAGCCTAGCATGTCACGAAGTGAAGAATGGAAGAGCTTATGTTAACATTGTGTTATGTCTTATTTATATGTCTAGAGAGGACCCAATGGATATCCAGTGGGTATTGATATCCATCAGGTTTGGACATGGAAACCATTTTTCACCCGCGGATTTTTTCATGGGTGGGCAAAGACTGTCTTGATGGATATGGATATGGATTTGATATTGTTCAACCCGATCCAAACCCGACCCATTGCCATCCTTAGCCGCAACCGTAGTAGGATTTTTCTACTATGTTGGGGTTTTTTCTACATCCATGTATGGCGGAGCTGCGACCTCATGAAGGCGGCGACGATGTTTTTGCTGCATCCGTAGTTTAATTTTGCTACTACCGGTGAAGTTTTTCGCAACATCCATTCAAATGGCGTTGATTGACTGGCGGCTGTCGTCGACGTAATTTGCTACCACGAGCATCAATGGTGAGGGGCGGCGGCGGAGCTACATCCGTCGCCGTCAAGAGGTTCAACAGCAGGTGGAGTTGTTGCATGGGTCAAGGCGACAACGAGGCCAGGAGGGTGGGGACCGGTGAGGGGCGGGGTCCAACGCGACGACCATTAAGACCGGCGAGGGTGGGGACTAACGATGGGGATGACCACCGGAGGGGACAGGAGGCACAGCGCCGCGCTCCCCGAGCGGGACATGCGGATCCAGCCCGACTGCGTGAGGAAGAAGAAGACAGGGGCGATCAGTTTTTTTTGTCTGGATCCAACGGCCGCGCGGTTGACATCCAACGGCCTGCGCTCGACCGGCTGAAACTTTCGGCCGGTGCACCGCGCTTTGTAACATCCCCAAAATTGGGTTATCAATTTTTGTGCTGTTATTCCTTCCCGACACTTATTTTCAAAATCTTTCTCCTGAGTTTTGCTGATGACTCTGAGATTTCTTGTCATTTCCAACCTTTGAAAACTTGCTCAAGTCCTTTTTCAGTGGGCAAGACATCAGTTGCATCATCTTAAACCCTCTCAAACCCTAATTCCAAATTTTTGGGGATTTGAATATGCACTTTGTGATTTCAAAGGGGCTATCATTTTCATTGATCTGTTGATCATCCCATCTGTTCCCAGAGACCCTCCTATCCTTTTCAATCTTGGATATGAAAAAATATTGCCAAGTCTCATGCAATATTTTTGAATTATGATTTATTCCTTTTCTTGCCTTTCCGAGGAATAAAATCCAAAGGCATATCTAGCCATCTCCTAAATTCATGTGAATTGGTGGAGTTGATAATTATGCCTAATCCAAGCTCTGGCAATTATATTGGCCATAAATAAATAAGGAAAATTTCCTTTTCCTATTTAATACCAATACTGCAATTCTGCCATTTTCTGAAGGAACTACTATTTTTATAGCAGATAAAATTCTCACATAAAATGTGGAGCTTGTCCCCGCTATATAATCACTAGTTCCATCATCATCTCATGTTCCACAAGTCAAAAATTGGGCACATGATCCAATGCAAGTTTCTGCCCTCTCTAAAATTTTGTAAAGGAAGTGTCTTAACCCTAATTCCTTTTGAGCTGAAATTTGTCAGGGTGATTAATATTAATAAATCACCCATGGATACCAAAGATGAGCTTAATCCAATCATCCTAGCTCCCTTTGCAATTTTTCAAAGTTTCTGACTAGATTGTCACTTTGTGAAAGAAGTACCTTCATAGAGTCTCCAAATGGGATGAAACTTTTCCATCTTCTCAAGTATCCTAAATCATTATCCTTCACCCAAATTTAGCTCATTTCACTGAGCTATGTGAGCACAGGAGAAATTCTTGTTTTCTGTCCAAATTTTCAGTTTGTGAAGTAAGTATATTTTATCTTGGTCCATTATGGCTAAAAATAAGTCCAAGCCTTCTCCTATCCATATAACCCACCTACCCAATAGTGTGGCTAATTTCATGTAGCCAAAAGTTTGCTAGAATTTTCCCAAGTTTCTGGCCAAAAGTGATGCTTGTGAAGCAAGTACCAATTTGGCAAGTCCATTTGGTGTGATCTTTTTACAGCATCTACTTATGAATAAATCAAGAGGATTTGCCGAGTTATAGCTCAATCCAATACCCCTAGTGAGTTCATCATCATCATTTGATTTCTGGACATATTTTAGCAGTTGTTAAGCAACTATGCTATATATTTGTCCTAATGCCCTCAAAACCCCCAGGACCGTAGTCCTTGCTACCCTAAGCCTGCCAGACATCAAATTTACCTTTCAGCCTCTCTGGTTTTACCTCTAGGATGTTGCCAAGTTTGCAGCAATAAACTTGTGGAGCTTGGTTTACTCAGCACAATTTGTCATTGCCCGTTTCTTTCCTGTGGTAACACTCCACTCTGGAAGAACTACGCGGTAGACATGAGCTGGCATCAGTAAAACCTCCAGAGCGCGCCATGTCCATGGTGATCACGAGGGCAGCCAGCCAAAAGGGTGGTATAGCCACTGTTCCCGTTGGCATCGCTGCTCCAACCATCCCTCATCTCGCCATTAATGTCCTATAGTTCCCCCTCGCCATCCTCTTCCCCCTGGACCTCTGTACCCCTCCATTTTCTTCTCCGATGAGCCATGCCAAGGGTCGAGCAGTGCGCGCCCGTGAGCTCGTCTTCTTCCTCACTTCTGTCTTCTTCTTCCTCTCGTTCGCGAGCGCCCCTCGTCTCAGTGAGCCTCTGCTGCTTGTCGTGATCCCCCTCGTCGCCTTCCCGTCCCTCCCCGTGAGCCCTACGCACATCAGAGCCCTGACCGGACTCGTTCGGCGGCGACTGGCTCGGCATCTCCTCGCCCGCCTATTTAAAAGCCTTCCCCCGAGACTCCTAGCACTCCAGCAGCTCCCCTTCCTCCCAGCGACCTCCCTAGCCAGTCAACTGAGCTTCAGGAGCTCCCCATCCTCTTCCCATCGCCATGGCCGCCACCTCGGCCTATCCTTTTCCCCGGCGCTGCCTCGCTCCCCTCGCCGTTCCTCCTCCACCAGTGCATCCCCTGAGGTCTGGCGAGCCTCCCCATAGCCTCAGCCTATCCTTTTCCCCGCCCGAACCGCTGCCTCGCCGGCGACTAAAGCCCTTATCCGCCGTCTGCCATACTCGAGGTCACCGTCGCTCCCCTTGTTCTTGGAGTCCATGGAGTGGGGGAATGGATGCGCCACTCCCCGAGGAGCACGCCGGTGGCTGGAGCCTCGCCGGAGGTGGCCCGTGTCGCCGAGGCTCGTCGCCGGAGCGCGGCTGTCCTCTGCCCGGTGGGCGCGCGTCGAGGAGAAGAAGGGAGTGGCTAGGAGCGTTGACCTGGCCAGCGGGCCCCGCGACCCCACCTGGCAGCGACCCTGGCGCCCTGGCGCCCGGCCCCGCCTCGGCCGTGTTGACCGGTTGTTGCCAGCGTGGATAAGTGGCGGCGCCCTGTCGCAAGCCGTTTTCCGTGACCGAAGGCGTATTCTCAGAAATATGCCTTCAGTTTTTCCTCCAGGGGCCTGTTTGCTAAAAAAATCACCGATAGGTCCCTGAACTTCAACCCTTCGTGTCTCGACAATCGTAACTCCGTTTGAGGAAAATCCAACGCCCACGTCTTTGTATCGTCGAGCCCATTCCGTTACCATCACTTCAACTATGGTTTGACATATTGAAAATGACCATTTTGCCCTTGCCCATAAACAGCCCCCTCCGAGAGAGAACTGTTTCTGGCAAATTTTTCCGCTGTTGTTTATCACTTCTTCCTGGAGTATTTGTCGACCCCCAGGCAAGCCAACCTCTTATCATGATCCCCGAACTTGCATGGTGACTTTGCTTGCACCTTGTGTGTGTGTAGTTGCAGTTGTTTCTTATTGTTTTCGTTGCAGTCATTTCATTATGTTTATCATGCATGCTTGTGTGTTCATGATATCTCTTGCCATGATAATTATAATATTGTTATTGATAATGCCATGTCACTACTCTAATTTATTTTCATGTCATCATTATAAAATGCTATGATGATTGTAATACACCGTGGATATGTTAGTACTTGGTATTATCATGTTCTTTGTGCTATGGTTGCTCACTTGAGAAGTTGATATTTGGTTCATGCGTTGTATGTTGCAAGCTCATTGTTGCATTCATGTTCATGATGATGGAGAAGGAAATAAAATGACTTAATAAACAAACGTCCTCCATCATCGATGGGATCGAGTCATAGTGCCGCCAAATCAAACTTTTTCAGTGCAGCCACATTTGCCGGTATGAGACAACCTTAATGCGATCTATTATCGTGCCTCTAGTCGGTGCCTCCAACTAGGGAAGGTTATGGGCGCACGCTACCCTGATCAGGTAGGCGGACATAAGCCTTGTGAGCCCGTTGTTAAGTTTTTGGTACCGGGTCCTAGTGTAGATCATGGCCACGACGGTGGTCTTTGTATCTTTGGTAGACATGGGGCCACCCAAGACTAGCCCAGTAGGGAGTGAGTCGGAGTGGCCGGGAGAGTGTCATGACAGTTGATCGGTTTTGTCAGAATGCCGTTGGTCCACCCGAATGGGATGACGAGGCCATGGGTTCCGTGGTGTGGGTACAGTGCGCTACCTCTGCAGAGTGTTTATAAAGTCTATCGATAGTCGCGTCCTCGGTTATGGGCACAAGTTTGTAGTAGGTCACACTATCGGGTCTTGGTCCAAATGGAGGATAAACCTGAAATAATTAAGATGATTAATGTGGTTGTGATCGCCGTAAGGATCACGGGCCAATTATTGGTCGTGGTTGTGATCGACGTAAGGATCACGGGCCATTTATTTGTCGTGGTTGTGATCTCCGTAAGGATCACGGACCAGTTATTGGTCATGGTTGTGATCACCGTAAGGATCACGGGCCAAATATGGTCGTGGTTGTGATCGCCGTAAGGATCACGGGCCAAATATTGGTCGTGGTTGTGATCACCGTAAGGATCACGGGCCAAATATTGGTCGTGTTTGTGATCGCCGTAAGGATCACAATTTGAGGCCAAATATTGGTCGTGGTTGTGATCGCCGTAAGGATCACGAGATGTCTTTAGGTTGGTACGTTTGTGATCCAAGAGTGATCACCATTGGTAAGAGAGTCCAAGGGACTCAGTGCACAAGGTTGGTTGCATTGCATGAGTAATATGTTTGCATTTAAAGAACCATGGTAGAACATGAGATCGTTGCATATAGTTAACCTATTATGTCTGCATTTGATATGATTGGTAGTTTATTTTCAGCATAGTTTCATGATGCCATGCTTAGTTTCTAATATGAGATAGGTCGTTGCAGACACTTGGTTTTTGCTTTGTCTTCTGCTTGTTTGGATTCTATGTATTTGGTTGTCTTGCAAGTACATTCAATGTACTGACCTGACGTGTAATGCCAGTTTTGTAGGTCGTTCACTTGTTCCGTCGTGCTAGGCCGTAATCTTGCCAGTCCTGTGAGTTGTGGAGCCCAGCCAGAGTGATATGCTGCCAAGACTTCCGCGGCCATTTAAATAGACTTCCGCTGCCATGTAAATAGCCTTAGGGCTATGCCAGAAGATTATATTCATCACTGATGTAATCATATACACATGTATTTGATGAATATTCTTGTACCTGGAATGCTGTATCATGCACCTGTCGTGCGTCAGGTGTTATCCCGGGCTGACGTGCGAAGGCCCCCTGCTCCATGCGGATCGAGGTGCCACACGCCTATAAGCACCCTTTTTATAGGCGCATTCAGCGGCGCGCGAAGCAGCGGTTGAGCCATATATAGCATGTAGTAGGAGGTTTCCCAAAAAAGTAGACAATCTAGAGATTTCCGGATGACCCACCAACGAAGGAAAGGACACCACGACAACACACGCACGCACATGTAGATCACGGGGAGAGGAGCACGCAAGCCAAGAGCCCACACAACCAAATCAACGCGTCAGCATGAATCAGCAGAGGTACGTGGTCATCTCACGCGCCTAAATCCCCCACCGCCCATGCATGCATGCACGCAGCAGAAAATTGGATTGCACCATGCACCTGGCAAAACAAACAATCCCACCTCCCCAAAGACCCAGGAACAAAATCCCCACTTCCCATGCATCCCAAGGTCATGCAAAAAGAATGTCCAAAATCCCATGTGAATTCGCTCGGTACACCCTAAAATGCACCCGACCAGATTACACACGTTAACAAAATTTACAGTGACACCCATACATAGGTCCACACGCATCATCTATCCCGCCAGGTCCCAACGTAATGCACGTGTCGCCCATACATAGGTCCTCAAGTTGCTTTCACCCAAGTGGTGAAACATGGTAAAGAAATCTTTCCCAGATATAGGCTTGGTTATACCAGGAGTTCACTTGCTTATCCCTCCAACAAAAGTTCATTTACTGGTCAATTTTCAAAACAAAACCAAACCGTCAATCGGGATAATAAAAAGATCATGATAAAGGGCACCCATATTAAAGACTAAAACCACTGACCTAGTTTTCTCATGGCGTGTGCATTTGTCATGAAAATTGGAGGAAGGAAAGAGGAGGGGAACAAACCTCGAACGAAGTCTTGACCACAACGCCGGCGACTAGTGGCTCTGCTACTTGTAGCCATAGTCGCCTCCTCCCCTCCTAGGGGATTGTGTCCTCCAAGGCTCACCGGTGTGTTCCTTGAGGCCCTCATCTAGATCATCGCAGGTATATGTTACCATGGTTCGCTGAGACTCTAGGGTTTCAAAGGGAGAAGATAGGGGTGTTGTGTGTGTGTGTGTGTGTGTGTGTGTGTGTGTGTGTGTGTGTGTGTGGACTTTTTCTTCTATCTGGCGGAGGTTGATTGTATGATGGGTGGAAGCTATGGCATTGAGATCAAAGGAGCGGTGATGCAGCATTGTCCTCCTCGTTGGTGGTCGAGTGATGGACATGAACGAATACCTGGGATTGGGGATGACCTTTGACATGCAAGCAACAGAGTCGGTGGCGCGCACACCGATCCTCACCATCGGATTGGGTCAAAAGGGTCTCCTCCTCCACGCTGCTCCAGAGTAGGCAAGGGTAGCTGTGGGGGTCGCTCACCATCCATGGTTGAAGAAGGCCAGCCACGTGTAGTCGAGGAGGGAGGTGGAAGGGGAGTTGAGCGGTGGCGACAGAACCTCTATCGGGAGCAAAGCTGGATAAACGGGCCGACACGACACATCACAACCCGACACATCACACCCACAGGCCCACCAGGCACGATAGGCCAACGTGTTGTTTGGCCTGCTAGGCTATTTTTTTTTGCATTTTGGGTTGTTTAATTCAAAAAAAGATAAAATAAATAAACAGGTCGTGTCGTGTTGTGCTGGCCCACGTGCTCAACCCTGCGGTCTAAGCATGGCGCACTGGGTGACTAGCATGACCTGATCAGCCCGTGCCGGGCCTGGCCTGTCACGTGTCGTGCCAGCGTGCTCGCGGGCCGGCATGGCAGGCACGGCCCGTTGGCCAGTTCTGATCCGGAGGAACCCTACGTGAGGGGAAATCGAGCACCAAGATATGCAAGAGAGGAGGGGGGCGGTTCGTGCGGCGTGTGGGATGGCCATCTCCGGATAGAAAAAATCGGTAAAAACTGGTGGAAGAGGGAATTACGTAAGAAAATATCGGGGCGTTGTTCCTTCGATGGGTGGGAGGCTATGTTAGTGAGCGACTATCGTACACAATGTGAAATATTCAGACACAACATAGCATAAACTCCAAATACACGTTCAACATAGTACCAAACACGACCACATGACTCGGTGAACTCGTTTTAGAGAAACAAACATAATATAAAACTATGTAATCAAACGTAAATCAACAAATACATGCAAGCAACTATTCTCCCGCTTCTTCATCTCGAACCGAGTCCTCCTGATCTCCTCGATAGTGCACAGTTCAATCACATTTGCTATTGACATCTCCCTCCGTGCCCTTTTGGGATCCTCCATGTATAATTGGGGTTGTTGGCATCATCGCAATTATCAGAGGAAATTAACATGGCAGCCTTGCCTTTCTCCTCGTCCAGGACAACCAGCTCCTCAGCAATCTGAACCTCTATCTCAGTCAAGGCCTCCTCCCCACCAACCCTTCTTTCCATGGAGCCAACCCTTGCAGTTTCCTCACCCAAGTCGGCGACAATGGAGGTCTTTGTTATGTTGTGATCCAAATTCAGATAAGGCTAACTTCTAATGGAGCGGAGAAGAGGCCCCATCGTTAGGAAGCTTGGGACGTAGAGGACCTGTGTGTGTGTGTGTGTGTGTGTGTATGTGTGTGTGTGTGTGTGTGTGTGTGTGTGTTTTGTAAGCTTCCACATGTGATAAGATAATCATTGTAAATCCCCCGCATTTGTAATCTCTCCCGATATAGTGAAGTTTCGGTGGCTACGCTGTGGTTTTTACCCTTCTAATTGGAGGGGTTTTCCACGTTAAAATCCTTGTGCCCTCTGTGCTGAATTGATCTTCACCGTTTATATTACTTGTCGTATCTCTAACAACATTTAGACCATGACCACCACCCCTACAGCAACCTCTACATCGTGCTTCATGGGCTAAAATAAAGTCAGCCTATTCATGTTTTGATTCATCATGAATTCCATCACCACATTCCTGGTGCCAGTGTCCCATCAATTCACAATTACCATAGAAAATTGGCAATTTCTCATACTTGGTAATGTACACAAACCTATTTGTTTTAACATTCATCTTTACACGAAGGCGAACAAATTCTCCTATGAGACCAGCTGTCATGGAAATATCACGTCAGATGTCCACGTGAAAGGACTTAGTCGTGGAGCCATCGCGACGGGTTAGCTTAAATGGGTTAAACCGGACAAAGGACATGAGGGATTTTATACTAGTTCGTCCCCTTCGATGAAGGTAAAGGCCTACATCTAGTTGTGATGGGATTATTGGGGTCTCGATAGCCAGGGAGCTAAACACGCTATGCCTGGCTCCCTGAACCGCCGCCGGGTCGTCCCCTTATATACACGGGTTGACGCCCGGCCGGTTTACAGAGTCCCGAGGCCGGCTCGTACCAGCGTCCGGCTCGGTCTCTCGTTTCCATATCTTACAATACAAGTTACATCACTATGTCTGTTTACCACTATGGGCCCTATTCCGCCTTTGGGCTCCGGGCCTCTAAGCTTCATTAGTAAAGCGCCATCTTCTAGGTCTTCGTGGGCTTCAATATAGTTGAGGGTGAACCGACCCCTCCTGGGCGGTTTACACTCAGTAGTTATATCCCCAACATTAGGCCCCAGATTGATTTGAACCTATTCATGTCAATCTTCAGTACTTAGAAAAATCCTCCTAACATCTTCCTTCATTTCTCGTAAACCGCCATGATGTCTTCTTTTATAAACTTTGTTAAACCGCCGTGACGTCATCCCCTAGACACAGCAACGGATCATCATGACGTCATCTCTGTAAAAAACGATTAAAAAGATTCCCTTCATTAATGGTATCCTGAAAATCAAGGTGACAGCTGCGCCCCTTGCCGCTTTGGACTCCTCGATTCTCGTGCATGTCGCTTATCTTCTTGGCCCGTTATAAATAAACCAGAAGGGTCCTTCCATTTTCTCCCCTTTCTTCTCATCTTCCTCCTCGCGACCCGAAGAGCCCAAGCGCTACCGTTGCCGTCGACCTTCGAATCTGCACCGACCAAGGCCGCTGCATCACCCATTTCGTACCAAAAACCCTGCAACACTCCTCCGCCGCTGAGTGGCCCTGGTAAGTTCTCTTTCCTGTAACCCTAGATCTCTGATGAACCACAAGTGTAGGGGATCTATCGTAGTCCTTTCGATAAGTAAGAGTGTCGAACCCAACGAGGAGCAGAAGGAAATGATAAGCGGTTTTCAGTAAGGTTTTCTCTGCAAGAACTGAAATAGTAGGTGATAGATAGTTTTGTGATAAGATAAATAGTAACGAGCAAAAGTAAATAAAGTAAATAAAGTGCAGCAATGTGGCCCAATCCTTTATGTAGCAAAGGATAAGCCTGGAAAAATTCTAATAATGAGGAAGGAGCTCCCGAGGACACATTGGGAATTATCGTCAAGCTAGTTTTCATCACGCTCATATGATTCACGTTCGGTACTTTGATAATTTGATATGTGGGTGGACCGGCACTTGGGTACTGCCCTAACTTGGAAAAGCATCCCACTTATGATTGACCCCTATTGCAAGTGTCCACAACTACAAAAAGGAGTATTAAGGTAAACCTAACCACATCATTAAACATATGGGTCCATATCAACCCCTAACGAAGAAACGCATAAACTAGGGTTTAAGCTTCTGTCACTCTAGCAACCCATCATCTACTTATTACTTCCCTATGCCTTCCTCTAGGCCCAAATAATGGTAAGTGTCATGTAGTCGACGTTCACATAACACCACTAGAGGAGAGACAACATACATCTCATCAAAATATTGAACAAATACCAAATTCACATGACTACTAATAGCAAGACTTCACCCATGTCCTCAGGAACAAACGTAACTACTCATAAAGCATATTCATGTTCATAATCAGAGGTGTAATAATATGCATTAAGGATCTGAACATATTATCTTCCACCAAGTAAACCAATAAGTATCAACTACAAGGAGTAATCAACACTACTAGCAACCCACAAGTACCAATTTGTGGTTTTGGATACAAGAATGGATACAGGAGATGAACTAGGGTTTGAGATGAGTTGGTGCTAGTGAAGATGTTGATGGAGATTGACCCCTCCCGATGAGAGGATCGTTGATGATGACGTTGGTGATGATTTCCCCCTCCCAGAGGGAAGTGTCCCCGGCAGAACAGCTCTGCCAGAGCCCTAGATTGACAAAACCCTTCATATAGCAGAAGATGGACGCGGAGGCCCACCAGGGAGCCCAGGAGATAGGGGGCGCGCCCCTAGGGGGGGCGCCCCCTGTCTCCTGGACAGGGTGTGGGCCCCCTGGCCTATTTCTTTTGCTCATAATTCCTTAATAAATCCAAAAGGTTGTTTTGTGGAGTCTCAGGTCTTTTCGAGTTGTGAAGAATAGGTTTCCAACATTTGCTCCTTTTCCAGCCAGAATTCCAGCTGCCGGCATTCCCCCTCTTCATGGTAAACCTTGTAAAATAAGAGAGAATAGCCATAAGTATTGAGATATAATGTGTAATAATAGCCCATAATGCAATAAATATTGATATAAAAGCATGATGCAAAATGGACGTATCAACTCCCCCAAGCTTAGACCTCGCTTGTCCTCAAGCGGAAGCTGAAATCGAAAAATATGTCCACATGTTTAGAGATAGAGGTGTTGATAAAAATAAAATACGGACATGAGGGCATCATGATCATTCTAATAATAGCAACATATAGGGATTTTGTCATATGATTTACTATGTTCAAGTGATAAGCAATTCAGAAAGTCAAGTATGGTTCAAAAACTTCATTGGGAACTAACAAACTATAATCTCAGTCATTGAAGCAATTGCAATTTATCGTAGCATCGGAAAGAGTCACTAATAGAGATCCTCAGCAAGCTCACATACTCAACTATCTCGTAGTCTCCCATAATTGTTAACACTCACGCAATACTTGTGGTTATAGAGTTTCAACTGGACACTGAGAAAGATAGGGGCTTATTGTGTTGCCTCCCAATGTATTCACGTTTAGGTGATGTCAACAATAATAACCTATGCCAACTTACATCCAATCGGATATATATATCATGATCTTTCAAACACGAAGAGCTTGCTAAAGGATAAAATGAGAAAGGGAAAGGTGAGGATCACCTTGACTCAAGTATTAAAGTAAAACATAAAGTAAAAGATAGGCCCTTCGCAAAGGGAAGCAGAGGTTGTCATGCGCTTTTAGGGTTGGATACACAAAATCTTAATGCAAAAGAACGTCACCTTATATTGCCCCTTGTATGTGGACCTTTATTATGCAATCCGTCGCTTTTATTACTTCCACAACAAGTTCGTGCAAAGCTTATTTTCTCTGCACTAATAAGTCATGCATATTTAGAGAGCAATTTTTATTGCTTGCACCGATGACAACTTACTTGAAGGATCTTACTCAATCCATAGGTACGTATGGTGGACTCTCATCGAAAAACTGGGTTTAAAGGATATTTGGAAGCACAAGTAGTATCTCTACTTGGTGCAAGGAGTTCTGGCTAGCATGAGGGGGAAAGGCAAGCTCAGCATGTTTTAGAAGGTCACTGACAATATACTTTAACTGAGATGTCGGAAAACATAAACCATTACATTGTCTTCCTTGTCCAACGTCAACTCTTTTAGCATGTCATACTTAATGAGTGCTTCACAATCATAAAAGATGCCCAAGATAATATACCTAAATGTGAACCCATCTTTCCTTATCACTTCCTATTAATTGCAACGATGACCAAGGCTACGTTCATCAACTCTCAACAATTTTTATGCCTCATACTTTCTATGTGTGGAGTTATCACTATCCATAAGATCAATATGAACTCTTTTGTTCTTTCTACTTTCTCAAGATCATAGCAACATAGCAAAGCCCTTGACTCAACACTAATCTTTTATTATAGATAGCACACGGACTCGCTTACAAAAAGAGATCACAACGAAAAACTCAAAACTACTTGATATCAAAACCTCGAACTAATAGATCAAGATACTACTAAAAGGATTGAACTAAATAAAGCGGTAAAGATAGGAGTATGATGGTGATATGATACCGGGGCACCTCCCCCAAGCTTGGCGATTGCCAAGGGGAGTGCCCATACCCATGTAATTATTTCTTCGGAGGTGATGGAGGTGGTGATGATGACGATGGATAATCGCACATCAAGCGTAAAAGCTCCTCCAACTTGCGGATAATGCCCTTGAGCCTAGCAATATGATCCTTCAACAAAATATTCTCCTGTGTGAGATACTTGTTTTATATGTGGGCTAACTCAATCATCTTGCAAGCTTTAATGTCTGTTGGAGTGAAAAGGTTAGGTAGAGGGTGAGGGATGTCTTGTTCCTTCGCCACCGGGGCTTGAACCTCCATAGCCTTCTTGATCCCTTCACCCTTGTTGCTCTCTTATGGTTCCTCGCTTTTCAACTCTATCTTCAATAACCAGGCATCCTTTTCTTCGTTGTTGTAGGAAGGAGAAGTCATGATGCTCTAAATCTGCAACAGGAACAGCTCGAAACAAAAACATAGGATATTTGCGTGATACGGTGGTCAAAACCTTCGGGAGTATATATAATGAATTTTTACCGACCAAAATACGTAACATACAAGAAACCGTAGTCCGGGAGGCACACGAGGTGCCCACGAGACAGGGGGGCGCGCCCTCCTCTCTCGTGGGAGCCTTGTGTCCCTTTCGGACTACTTCTTTCTTCCTAAAATCCTTAAATAATCCAAAACTGATGAAAATTGCCATTAGAGTTGTTATGGAGTCGGTTTACTTACCGTACCACGTACCTATGCTTTTTCGGAGTCAGGAACGTTCTGGAAAGTGTCTCTTGTGTATTCCTCAGGGGTTATGGTTTCAATAATATTAGTTTCAACATTGATAGGATTACCTGAAATATAATGTTTAATTCTTTGACCGTTTACCACCCTCAGATTTGTGCCTTCAAAGTTATTGATTTTTATAGCACCAGAATGATAGACCTCCTCGATAACGTAGGGACCTTCCCATTTTGAGAGAAATTTTCCTGCAAAAAATCTTAAACGAGAGTTGAACAACACATAATCTCCTACGTTAAACTCACGCTTTTGTATCCTCTTATCATGCCAGTGTTTGACTTTTTCTTTGAAAAGCTTAGCATTCTCATATGCTTGGGTTCTCCATTCATCAGGTGAGCTAATATCAAATAACCTTTTCTCACCGGCAAGTTTGAAGTCATAATTAAGCTCTTTAATAGCCCAATATGCTTTATGTTCAAGTTCAAGAGGTAAATGACATGCTTTTCCATAAACCATCTTATATGGAGACATACCCATAGGATTTTTGTATGCAGTTCTATAGGCCCATAATGCATCATCAAGTTTCTTGGACCAATTCTTTCTAGATCTATTCACAGTCTTTTACAAAATTAATTTGAGCTCTCTATTGCTCAACTCTACTTGACCACTAGACTGCGGGTGATAAGGAGATGCAATTCTATGATTGACATCATACTTAGCAAGCATCTTACGAAAGCACCATGAATAAAGTGTGAACCACCATCAGTCATAAGATATCTAGGGACTCCAAACCTCGGAAAAATAACTTCTTTAAGCATTTTAATAGAAGTGTTATGATCAACACTACTAGTTGGAATAGCTTCTACCCACTTAGTAACGTAATCAACAGCAACTAAAATATGTGTATAACCATTGGAGGCAGGAAAAGGTCCCATATAATCAAAGCACCAAACATCAAACGGTTCAATAACAAGAGAATAATTCATAGGCATTTCTTGACGTCTACTGATATTACCTATTCTTTGACATTCATCACATGATACGACAAACTTATGAGCATCTTTGAAAAGAGTAGGCCAATAAAAACCAGATTCTAGTACCTTGTGTGCAGTTCTATCTCCAGGGTGGTGTCCTCCATAGGATTCAGAGTGACACTTGCATAGGATTTGTTCCTGTTCGTGCTCAGGCACACAACATCTAATAATGCCATCTACTCCTTTATAAAGGTGTGGATCATCCCAGAAGTAATGTCTTAAATCATAAAAGAACTTTTTCTTTTGCTGGTATGTGAAACTAGGTGGTATGTATTTAGCAACAATGTAATTAGCATAGTCAGCATACCAAGGAGCAGTACGAGAAGCATTGACCACCGCTAATTGTTCATCAGGAAAACTATCATTAATAGGCAGTGGGTCATCAAGAACATTCTCTAGCCTAGACAAGTTGTCTGCAACGGGGTTCTCAGCTCCCTTTCTATCAATAATATGCAAGTCAATTTCTTGGAGCAAGAGAAACCATCTAATGAGTCTAGGCTTAGCATCTTTCTTTTCCATAAGATATTTAATAGCAGCATGATCACTATGAATAGTAACTTTGGAATCAACAATATAAGGTCTAAACTTATCACATGCAAACACAACTGCTAAGAATTCTTTTTCAGTGGTAGCATAATTTCTCTGGGCAGTATCAAGAGTCTTACTAGCATAATGGATAACATTCAATTTCTTATTGACTCTTTTCCCTAGAACAACACCTACAGCATAATCACTAGCATCACACATAATTTCAAAAGGTAAATTCCAATCAGGTGGCTGAACAATAGGTGCTGTGATCAAAGCTTTCTTAAGTGTTTCAAATGCTTCTACACAATCATCATCAAAGACAAAAGGAATATCTTTTTGCAATAAATTAGTCAGAGGCCTAGAGATTTTAGAAAAGTCCTTAATGAACCTCCTATAAAAACCAACATGACCAAGGAAACTTCTTAAACCTTTTATGTCCTTGGGACATGGCATCTTTTCAATAGCATCAACTTTGGCTTTATCAACTTCAATACCCCTCTCGGAGATCTTGTGCCCCAAGACAATGCCTTCATTAACCATAAAGTGACACTTTTCCCAATTCAGGACGAGACTAGTGTCTTCGCATCTCTGCAAAACTCGATCAAGGTTGCTCAAACAATCATCAAAAGAGGATCCATAGACGGAGAAGTCATCCATGAATACCTCACAAATCTTTTCACAAAAATCAGAAAATATAGCCATCATGCATCTTTGAAACGTAGCAAGTGCATTACATAAACCAAAAGGCATGCGTCTATAAGCAAAAATACCAAAAGGGCAAGTAAAATTAGTTTTAGATTGATCCCCCGCTGATACAGGAATCTGAGAGAAGCCAGAATAACCATCCAGAAAGCAAAAATGTGTGTGTTTGGATAACCTTTCTAGCATTTGATCAATAAAAGGTAAAGGGTAATGATCTTTCTTAGTAGCTTTATTTAACTTGCGGAATCAATTACCATCCTATAGACTGTAATAATTCTTTGCGGGATCAATTCATCTTTATCATTAGGGACAACGGTAATACCTCCCTTTTTAGGGACACAATGGACAGGGCTTACCCATTCACTATCAGCAACGGGATAAATAATACCTGCCTCAAGGAGTTTTAGTATCTCCTTTCTCACCACTTCCTTCATTTTGGGATTTAATCGTCTTTGAGGATCTCTAACAGGTTTGGCATCTTTCTCCACTGAAATCTTATGTTGACATAATGTGGGACTAATGCCCTTGAGATCATCTAGGGTATATCCAATAGCAGCTCGGTGCTTCTTCAGAGTTTTCAATAATCTTTCTTCTTCTTTCTCTGAAAGGTTAGCACTAATAATAACATGATATATTTCTTTTTCATCAAGATAAGCATACTTCAGATTATCAGGTAATGGTTTGAGTTCAAACACGGGATCACCCTTGGGTGGAGGGGGATCCCCAAGAATTTCAATGGGAAGATTATGTTTTAGCATAGGTTCTTGTTTAAGGAACACTTCATCTATTTCTTCCCTTTCCTTCATAAACATATCGTTTTCATGGTCTAGCAAATATTTTTCTAACGGATCAGTTGGAGGAACAGCATGGAAGTAAGACCAATAATCTCATCCTTACTAGATGGTTCCTTTTCACGATGTTGTCTACTAAACTTAGCGAAATTAAACTCATGAGACATACCATCTAAGCCAACAGTGACAATATTCTTTTCACAATCAATTTTAGCACTAGCAGTGTTCAAGAAGGGTCTACCAAAAATAATGGGACAAAAATCATCTTGTGGGGAACCGAGAACAAGAAAATCAGCAGGGTATTTAATCTTCCCACACAAGACTTCAACATCTCTAACAATCCCAATAGGTTTAATGGTGTCCCTATTAGCAAGTTTAATAGTAACATCAATATCTTCTAATTCAACTGGTGCAATATTGTGCATAATTTCTTTATAAACATCATAAGGTATCGCATTAGCACTAGCACCCATATCACATAAGCCATGATAACAATGATCTCCAATTTTAACAGAAATAACAGGCGTGCCTACAACAGGTCTATGTGTCTTAGTATCGGGTCTAGCAATATTAGCAGTTTCACCCAAGAAAGAGATAACATGCCCATCTAAGTCCTCATCGAAGAGATCTTTAACCATAGCAATACCAGGTTCAACATTAATTTGCTCAGGAGGTGTATAGGTCCTAGTATTACTCTTACGAACAACAGTCGAAGCTTTAACATGATCTTTTATCCTAACAGGAAAAGGAGGTTTTTCAACATAAGCAATAGGAATAATAGGATCACTATATGTAATAGTCTTCTCTTTGACTGTAATAGGTGCAACTACTTTCACTTCAACACGAGGATTATATTTAAACCACTTCTCTTTAGGGAGATCAACGTGAGCAGCAAAATTTTCACAAAAAGTAACTACTATCTCAAAGTCAAGTCCATACTTAGAGCTAAATACACAGAAAGCATCGGTATCCATAAAAGATTTAACACAATCAAACTTAGGTGTCATACCTGACTCCTTACCATCGTCGGAACCCCAATCTTCAGCATTGCATTTAATTCTTTCCAATAAGTCCCATTTGAAATCAATAGTCTTTAGCATATAGGAACCTGCACAGGAGGTATCGAGCAAGTTGCGATTATCAAGAGAAAGCCGAGCATAAAAATTCTGAATAATCATTTCCCGAGAGAGCTCATGATTGGGGCATGAATATAACATTGACTTAAGCCTCCCCAAGCTTGAGCGATGCTTTCTCCTTCGCGAGGCCAGAAATTATATATGTAATTACGATCACGATGAACAAGATGCATAGGATAGAACTTCTGATGAAATTCCAATTTCAATCGCTTATAATTCCAAGATCTTGTATCATCACATAGCCTATACCATGTCATTGCATCTCCCTTCAAAGATAAAGGGAAGACCTTCCTTTTGACAACATCATCAGGAATACCTGCAAGCTTAAATAATCCACAAACTTCATCCACAAAGATCAGGTGTAAGTCGGGATGCAATGTTCCGTCTCCCGCAAAAGGATTACCTAGCAGTTTTTTTATCATACCCGAAGGAATCTCAAAGTGAACATTTTCATAAGGTTAAGTAAGTTGAGGAGCATTTCTTTGCTCTTCTGGTTGGGGTGAACATACCCCAAACAATCCACTCAAAGGATTAGTTTCCATACTGACAAGTAACAGAAAATTTCAGCACACAATATAAATGTTTCCTTACCAAGTTCCACTCACCAAGAGTGCTACGCTCCCCGGCAACGGCGCCAGAAAAGAGTCTTGATGACCCACAAGTGTAGGGGATCTATCATAGTCCTTTCAATAAGTAAGAGTGTCGAACCCAACGAGGAGCAGAAGGAAATGATAAGCGGTTTTCAGTAAGGTTTTCTCTGCAAGCACTGAAATAGTAGGTGATAGATAGTTTTGTGATAAGATAAATAGTAACGAGCAAAAGTAAATAAAGTAAATAAAGTGCAGCAAGGTGGCCCAATCCTTTATCTAGCAAAGGATAAGCCTGGATAAATTCTAATAATGAGGAAGGAGCTCCCGAGGACACATTGCGAATTATCGTCAAGCTAGTTTTCATCACGCTCATATGATTCGCGTTCGGTACTTTGATAATTTGATATGTGGGTAGACCGGCACTTGGATACTGCCGTAACTTGGACAAGAATTCCACTTATGATTAACCCCTATTGCAAGTGTCCGCAACTACAAAAATGAGTATTAAGGTAAACCTAACCACAACATTAAACATATGGGTCCATATCAACCCCTAACGAAGCAACACATAAGCTAGGGTTTAAGCTTCTGTCACTCTAGCAACCCATCATCTACTTATTACTTCCCTATGCCTTCCTCTAGGCCCAAATAATGGTGAAGTGTCATGTAGTCGATGTTCACATAACACCACTAGAGGAGAGACAACATACATCTCATCAAAATATCAAACGAATACCAAATTCACATGACTACTAATAGCAAGACTTCACCCATGTCCTCAGGAACAAACGTAACTACTCACAAAGCATATTCATGTTCATAATCAAAGGTGTAATAATATGCATTAAGGATCTGAACATATGATCTTCCATGGAGTAAACCAATAAGTATCAACTACAAGGAGTAATCAACACTACTAGCAACCCACAAGTACCAATTTGTGGTTCTGGATACAAGAATGGATACAGGAGATGAACTAGGGTTTGAGATGAGTTGGTGCTAGTGAAGATGTTGATGGAGATTGACCCCCTCCCGATGAGAGGATCGTTGATGATGACATTGGTGATGATTTCCCCCTCCCGGAGGGAAGTGTCCCCGGCAGAACAGCTCTGCCAGAGCCCTAGATTGATTCCGCCAAGGTTCCGCCTCGTGGCGGCAGAGTTTCGTCTCGTAAGCTTGCCCCCGAATTTTTCCAGGACAAAACCCTTCATATAGCAGAAGATGGACGCCGGAGGCCCACCAGGGAGCCCAGGAGATAGGGGGCGTGCCCCTAGGGGGGGGCGCCCCCTGTCTCCTGGACGGGGTGTGGTCCCCCTGGCCTATTTCTTTTGCTCATAATTCCTTAATAAATCCAAAAAGTTGTTTCGTGGAGTCTCAGGTCTTTTAGAGTTGCGCAGAATAGGTTTCCAACGTTTGCTCGTTTTCCAGCCAGAATTCCAGCTGCCGGCATTCCCCCTCTTCATGGTAAACCTTGTAAAATAAGAGAGAATAGCCATAAGTATTGAGATATAATGTGTAATAACAGCCCATAATGAAATAAATATTGATATAAAAGCATGATGCAAAATGGACGTATCAATCTCCATTAGCGCTTCGAGTTCATCTGTGTTCGTCATCGTTCATCAGTGCTTCTCCACCCTTCTCTTAGCCTTTTTACTGAGTTTATATATGCCTGATAGCTTTTGTTCTGCGGCTAGATCCATAGTTTTAGTTTACCATACCATAGCGTCTTGCTGTTCCTGGACAGACTCCATCCGGATCTTCTCTGTTCCTCTTAGCGCCATTGTAGGGCTCAGGAAAGTTTTCTTTATTTAACCACGGTAGATCCAAAATTATACTGCCATATTGTGAAATCTGTTTCTGTAAACACTTAGCAGATTTTCAGCTGTGGCTCTTCTGCCTAAGGGCGGTTTAACCTTTAATAGTCAATCCGCCATACGCCATTAGCCCTCGCTTAAACCGCCAACTTGACTTGAATAGCAATTTTCCGGTTTGACACTGAGTAGTACACTTAAATCGTCAATTGTAAACCGGCCTTCATTTTTTCTTTCACAGTTTTGCTTTCCAAGATGACCAAACAATTCTCTGCTTGCAACTGGGTTCCGTCCTGGATCACGGAGACACAAATCAATGGATATGTTACCACTGGCGCTTTAGCCTCATAAAGGGTTCTTCATTGGCGAGTCCTGGGCCCTGAGTGCCCTCCTCAGCCTCAAGACGGAGAGGTGATTGTATTTATGCAATACTTAGACCGGGGATTCAGCCTGCCCGGATCAAAAAATTTCCGGGATGTCCTTGCGAGCTTTCAACTCCATCCACAAGATATTGGACCGAATTCCGTGTCCAATATATGCAATTTTCAAGTGTTCTGTGAAGTTTACCTTCAAGAAGAACCTTTTGTGGAGCTTTTTCGGGATCTTTTCCATTGAAACCACCGCACGGAGTTCTCTGATGGTCCCAACACGGAACTTGGTGGGGTATCAATCCAGAAGAGAAAAGAAGTTGATTTCCCTCACGCAAAACATCACAGCCATCCCAAAGATTGGAACCAAACTTGGTTTTATTGCCACAACACTGCCCCTGCTGGAGAAAATCCTTTGCCCGGTTACCGCCCTCACTGGCTTAGCAATGGCCACCCGTTACCTCTACACTTAACTGCCACAGAACGGAAAACTTATGAGCCTCAACTCGCCAAGCTCCAGGCTCTCCTGGCCAATGGTTTGACTGGTATTGATCTCGTCCGCTGCTGGGTTTCTTGGGGTATTCGGCCTTTAAGTCGCCGCCCCGGATTAATGCATGAATATACTGGCAACGTCAAGGATCCTCAACGATATCATGAAATAGTAATGACAGACATTGCAGTTACTGAATCTATGAAGAAGATGCTTGACGAACCGATCGCCGCATGCAGCCAAATCGGGTTGCCACCTTTTTGCGCCTCCAACAAACCGCCAACGGTAAATTTTAACTTAATGCTTACTGATTCGCCCCCGCTTTAATAATGTGCTAACACTCCTTTGCTTTAATTTCATAGGCTAATAGCTCCTTCTGGAAGCGGAATAAACCAGTTAGGGCTCCTCGTGCGAAGAGCAAGGTCACCAAGAGAGCTGCCAAGAAGAAAACCACCGAGTCTTCTGATCCGCCAGAAGATGTTGACGAATCGGATCCAGAGGTAGAACTTGACTCGCTTGGTTCCTTTTTCGTACACCTTATTGAGAATGACTATTCCCAAGATGATGCAGAGGCCAGCCGTGCGGACCATGTTAAGGTAATCTCTCTTTCTTCCGATTCAGATCTTGTGCCGGTTCAAAGATTTCGCCGTGCAGTTCGGAAAGTAAAATACTCTCACCCTCTTGCTTATTTGGATCCAAAATTTTCTTTGAAGACACAACAAGCTGAAGAGCGTTGCACAACCCGGCACAGTGGCCAGCAAATCACCTCTTCCAGTTTACCGGATACACCAACCCGGAAACGTCGTCCAGAGGTTACTTGTTCTCCCGAAAAACTTTATCCTTTGAAGGGTTTCTTCAGATACCCACTTAATCCGTCTGATCCAAATTACCAGGCGTTTTCCAATTCGTCGGGCGGTTCATCAACCACTCAGCTGCCTCCCCTTAAAACCGTCCCTGGGTAAGTATATTGTCCTTCATATTTTTCCTTCATAATTCGGTTTACCGTGCTAATCTTTGTTTTGATGTCACAGTGCCAAAGCCCGTATGAGCAATAAGGCTAAAACCAGTGCCCCTATCGGTGAAGCTGAATCGGAGAATGCTCCTGAGGGTATCAGTAGAAATACTGATGTTATGGATGATTCCGCCCCACAAGGCGAGAACACTGAAGCTAATCCGCCGGAAGCTGATCCGGCCACTCATATTGATCCGTCAAGCCCTCATGCTACTCCTCCAAGCCCGGCTGCTGATCTGCCAAGCCCGGCTGCAAATCCGCCAAGTCCAGCCAGGGGTACCGTCAATCCGCCAAGTCCACCAAGAGGTGATGATGATGATGTGGTTATTACTGGCATAGCTCATACTAGTCCTGGTAATCCGGTTGTCTTGGCCAAACATACTGCCAAAGAGGAATTCACTGCTATGGGCAAAGGGAAAGGGAAGACTGATTTATCCAATTTCATCAACCTTAGCGCCAAGGAACTTCATTCCGGGTTTTTAAACCTCCTTTACACCAGCCATGACTTTGAAGCCAGTTTGGTGAACCTGATGAAGGAGCGTTATGAGGTACTCTTCATAAATACTTTTGAAAATTTACTCTATTTTGTATATCCTTTCCATTGTAGCCCCCAAGGGCCGGGTTATCTCTTGAAGATAAACCGGGATTTTGATATAAAGAACACTTTAGCTGAGTAGCCCCCATGGGCCGGTTTGTCTCTTGAAGACAAACCGGGACTGTCTGTCCTTGTTAATTGCCTTTACTTATAACCGATCAATTGTGCATTAGCCCCCAAGTGCCAAGCTTAATACCTGGATTGAGCCTTGGGACTTTAAAAAATAGTCACTTAAAAAAGCAATCCACATTATCCCCCAAGTGCCAAATGTATAACTTGTTATGTACTTGGGACTTTAAGAGATATTAACTACTTTATCATCTGAATTTGTAGGCTGATATAAAGACCAAAGAGTCCCAAACCGCTGATCTTCAAGAAAGCATTAAATCGCAACAAGAAGAGACCTATAAAGCCAAAGAGGAGCTAACACTACTAGGGAAAAGCCTATACACAGAAACTTACCAGCATCGCTGCTCAAAATACAACGCTACTGCTACTTAGCAGTAGCGCGTGATAGCAAAACGCGCTGCTGAAAGGAAAATAGCAGTAGCGCGTCCACCGCAAAACGCGCTACTGCTCTAGTTGCCATGACCTCCCCCCCGCTAGTTATAGCAGCAGCGCCCTATAACGAACCGCGCTACTGCTATTTAGATTAGCTGTAGCGCGTTTCGGCAAACGCGCTACAACTATCCCTACCTTATCCCCACGCGCACGACCGACCCTATCTCACTCACACTCTCACTCTCGCCCGCGTGTCGATAACTGTCGTCGTGCGTCGCCGCCGCCGCCGCCTTCGTCCGTCTGCCGCCGAGGTACTCCCCTCCTTCCGTCCCTCCTTCCGCCTCCTCGCACATCCTCCCTCCACCTGCAGCCGCCCCTCCCTCCTTCGCCGCCGCCCTCCTCCCTGTGCCTGCGGCCGCCCCTCCTCCCTCCGCCGCCGGCAGCCCTCCTCCCACCGCCCTCGACCTCACCGCCGCCACCCGAGCCCACCCAGCACCGCCGCCTCCCGATCCCGATCCCGCCCTCGCCGCCCCTAGCTACCTCTCTGTCGCCCCCCACCCCCTGCCACTAGTTAGTACTAGATTTAGTAGTAGTGGATGTTAATTTAGGGTTCATAGCTAGTACTTGATGTTGCTTAGTTAGTACTAGATTTTTAGTAGTATTAGGTGTTAATTTAGGGTTCACATTAGTACTAGATTTTTAGTAGTAGATGTTAATTACTAGTAGCGATGGTACTAGTTAACTAGGGCAGTATGATTAATAGTAGTTGTAGTTGAACTACTTTAGTTGTAGTTGAACTAGTTTACTAAGTAAATTAATAAACTAGTTGAACTAGTTGAATTAATAGAACTAATGTATTTTTAGTAAGATAATTAATATAACTAGTTGAACTACTTTATTTTTAGAAAGAACTAGTTTTTTTTTCTATTTATAGTAAGTTTATATTTAGTAAGAACTAGTTGAATTAATAAAACTAGTTGAACATGTCATATTTGTTGTTATTTTTTTAGTTTAAGTAATTATTTGGGATGTATTAGTGATAACTTATACGGTTTCAGGTGACCACCGTCGTCCCCGTCACCGACCCCCTCCGACATCCCCGCCGTCGTCCCAGTCACCGACCCCCTCCAACATCGAGGTGAGACTAGCCAAATATACTTGTATATCTTGTGTTGTTGCTCAAATAGGATATGTGGTTGCCCAAGTGGCCGTTCATGTTCAGTTTACATCTCCAAGTGGCCTATGTTTTGCCGGAGTGTTGATTAATTTCTGTTCCGGCAAATTTCAGGCGCTCGATATGTCCTTTTTTAGCAAAGGTCATGCCGGATTTTTTCATGAATTCTGGCATGACTTGTGCTAGAATATGTACACGTTTAATCTTTGAATTATGAACGTAGGAAATGTCGTACTCGGACGACGACAGTCTCCCGGGGGAGTGCAGCTGGTGCCACGGCGATCAAGGTATGTGCGACAGGTTCGTTGAGCTGGATGAAGATCGGCGCTTCAACATTAAGCTTGAGGAGACCTTTGTTGTTGAAACGGTACGCAACAACGACAAGTGTTTTTTCGTAATTAAGCATGACTTCAACTATTTCAACGTCTAATTTTCATATTTTACAATTGTACTAGCTTATTCCATGCCATGCAAGACGCTTTGTCTTGGAGAGGATGGGTTTTGAAGACCATGAAAATTTTGAAACAAAGAAAATACACCTAAGGACCCATCATGATATGGATTTTGAAGTAAATCTGTGCAACGCTCAGAGCGTAACCCATTTTGGTTGCCAAAATTGGGAAGCACTTTGCAAAATGTATGGTTTTTATGAGGGTATGATTGTCACCATGGATCTTGGTGATCCTGACATCGAGCAAGACAATATGGACATTTGGGTCCTTGTTGATATGCTTCCGATTGTACCGCTATGTGAGTTTCTCAAACATAGTTATTAACTAATTTATATTGTTTATTTCAAAATAGTTGATAGCTTATTTCCATTGACAGCTTATTTTGATTCTTCAAAGACTATGCGGAAGATGGTAGATAAAACCCACTACACCGATGGCACCGGATTAACGTATAAGGAGAAAAATCATCTGTTCGCATTTTGTACTCTTCTTGAGAATTACAATAACTATTATCGAACTCCTCCAAATTATGGTGAATACGTGCCACTAGTGCATGTGTTGAACCACGATAAATTCTCTGGAGATACCCTAGTAAGATTTTTTACTATTATGACATCCGTGCATCTTTTGCATACTTCTAAAACTAGTACATCATTGCTAACTACGAAGTTATTATTATGTTTTTCAACAGAAACTCCCGATGGATTGTGTGCCTCATCTGATGTCTCTGAATGGTCGCCTCTCAGTTCTGAACATACTGCCAGGTAATTCTAGGGAGCTCACCTGTGCATATCGGATTTCTAAAACCAGTGAAGACATGATCATCAAAGAATGGAAGAAATGTATGGACATTCGCAAGGAGGTTCTTGGAAGTAACATTCAGTGAAAGGCAAGAATTGGAGACATGCTAATCTCCATTCTCCATAATGGAGAGTCAGGGGCTATCTTGTTTTTTGCTATTTTACCTTAGAAAATGTAGTAGGTCTTAATCGAATGTAGTAGGTCCTATGAGGTACAATATGTTTATTATGTGGTAATGTGTTAGAGTTGATAATGAGGAGTACTTGTGATTACGACTAGTGACCAATTTGCTATGTGATGTCATTGATGAAAACGATGATCTTGAGGAGGTGTTATATGACAATGATGTATTATGATGATAAGTTGTTAATGATATGATGATGATGATGATATTATTATATCATTGGGTGAAAGAACCGTGGATTAGTTTCAAGTGGATGGACATCCACTTGAAACTAGTCCACGGTTCTTTCACACCGTGATGTAATAACTCATTATGATGTAAAAACAATCTCTAAATTCTTGTTGTATGAAAACTTGTGTAAAGGTGTATGAATACAACATGAAATAAAAAAGAAATAAAATACTAAATAATAGTAGTAGCGCGGTAAAGGAGAAGCGCTACTACTAATTAACAGTAGCGCGGTAAAGGAGAAACGCTACTACTAAGTCAATTTAGCAGTAGCGTGGATCTAGGCGCGCTATTGCTAAGGTTTAGCTGTAGCGCCTTATCAGTAGTGCTCCTTCCCGCGCTATTGATAGGCCTAAAACCCTCGCTGCTGCTAGGCTTTTCCCTAGTAGTGTAAGGGGCGCTTTGACTGGCATGGAACAACTAAAAGAGAG
Organism: Triticum aestivum; assembly: GCF_018294505.1. NCBI lineage: Eukaryota > Viridiplantae > Streptophyta > Magnoliopsida > Poales > Poaceae > Triticum > Triticum aestivum. Next base: position 711,150,352 of record NC_057803.1, read on the forward strand.
CTTCAAAACTGAATGCACCAATTGGGAAACGGAAAGAGCTGCTTTGTTGAAACTGGCTGAAGACGCCGAAGCAGCTCTTAAACCGGTGGAGGAAGAGCTGAGGGGTTTGAAACATCAAGTGAATTCTATGACAGCCGCAGTTTTTGGTAAGTATTTTATAATAACTTAGTTCTGTAGTACTATCAACTCCGCCGGTTTATCATTGAATTCTTAAACCGTCGCAGGCAATCGGATTGCTCATCTTGGAGCGGATATGCGGATGAAGTTGAAGGCGGCTTATACGCTGATTGAGCAACTATATACTGGTGCTCAATGGGTTATCTCTGCAGATTCATATAACAAACTGGCACCTACCTTGATCAAAGATAACTTGGCCAGGCTCTCAATGACTCCTGCTCAGATAGAGGAGGTGAAGCGATCGACTGCTAGGGGGGGGGCGCTTTGCTGGCACTAACTCGGGCCAAAGCATGGATATCTGACTTGGATCCAGTTGATCTCGCCAAGGGATTTCCGGATGAACAAACAGATGGGTCAGCATTTGACAATGAAGCCCTCAAAGCTCTAACAAAGGAGATGCGTCCGCTATCAAGTCAACTGGCTGCAGAGGCTAACTTGATTGTGCATCGGTCCTTTTATGATGAAAGGAATCAGCGGGTTGATACGACTGTGACAGAATTGAAAACCTTATCCCGCCAATCCGTAAGCACACTTACGCTCCTGATGTTGAACCGTCCAATCTGATAAGTGAAGAAGCTGTATTTGAGGCTCTAACCCGGACTGACTGGACCACCATTGACTTCCAGCCTCTGGGTGGAGAGGAGGAGGTTGAACTGGCGCCGGAGGATCCATCAACTTCATGTCGTCCAGGCAATGAGTCTTAATCCGGCATTCGAGTTATTTTGACGGATTTTGTCATGTAAAAACAATCAACATTTTGGGCCTTAAAGCGCCTTGTAATAGGCTAGTTAAAACTCCTTGATCTGTGGTACTAATGCATGACTTTGTTGTTCCGCCATGATACGTGCTATGTTTGCTTATACTTTGATAATATCATGCAATCCTGATGTTTGCATACAAATTTTTTTGTCCTGGCGGTTTACCGCCGGACGGGTCATAATGCCCAAGATAAAGCCTGATTGATAATCAAACTTGAGTAAATATGAAATAATTCATACCTATGATATGACATCACGTAGTTGGTTTACCAACTTTGATTGTAGTAAGGGTGAAGACCCAAATATTGAGTTGCTATAACTCTCATCATACAGTGATGGTGTAATACTTCATGCCGGGTTACGATGAACACCAGATGATCAAACTAGCGACATATAGTCAAAGCCAGACCGGGTTAACAAATGCCGGTTTGATAATAAGGTCTGACAACTTAGTTGACAGCCAAGCCGGGTTAACAAACACCGGGTTAATATGATGACTAAAGAGCCAGATCGGATCAAAAAGGTATCGGTTCAACATAAAACTTCATTCAAAGAGAATAATCTTGACAAAGGCAAATAAAACCCTGTAGTCGCGGCTTTTCGAGGGCTGCCAGGCCCAAATTCGAGGCTTTTCATGGGCTGCCAGGCCGCTGAGTTAAACAATTTGACAAAGCCTTTTAAGATGGGCCTCCAACTAACCAATCGTCATTTTAACTTTGACAAGTTCAGGGTCTCAAATGAGAGTAACTGTCAAACGCTCGGCGGGTCATGCCAGGATTACCTCGATAGGAGTGGCTTACTTTATGAAGGCAGGTTAACCCGGGGTTTTAGGTGAATACACCAGGCTTCCAAGCCGTGGGTCGATAGCCAGCTACAAGGGTCCTTTCAAACTCTTTATTACTTTACACAAAGAGCCCCCAAGTAACTATGTGAGCTGTGCTCATTGGGTGCCTATGTTTGAGCTGTGCATAGCATCCAGACTCTCTTTAGCCCCTTGGGTGTGAAGCTCCCAAGATGTATTGTGGCATGATAGCTGGTTTAACAAGTAGTACTCCACTTTGTCAGCTGAAGCCCCCATGTAACTCAAAAAATATTTGAGAAAAAACAGCAGAGGCCCTGCTTATAGCAAGGATGCTGGTTTATTTTATTGATCATAATATATACATTATCGAAATATGTACATAAGAGTAGCCTATGGCTCAAGTATAGTAAGGCCGATGGAGAGCTATGTTCCACGGCCGCCGGGTCTCCTCCTCAGAACTGCGTGAGTTGTCTCGAACGTCAATGAGGTAGTATGATCCGTTGTGCAGATTCTTGCTGACCACAAAGGGCCCTTCCCAAGGTGGCGATAACTTGTGCATATCGGTCTGATCCTGGATGAGCCAGAGCACCAAATCGCCTTCTTGAAAAGTTCTTGTCTTTACCCGGCGGCTGTGATAACGCCGCAGGTCCTGCTGGTAAACCGCCGAACGAGCCAAGACATATCCAGTTTCTCATCTAACAGGTCCAACACCTCCTGGCGTGCTTGCTCATTGTCCGCTTCAACATAATTGGCAACCCCGGGCGAATCATGACGAATATCACTTGGGAGGACCGCCTCTGCCCCGTATACCATGAAGAAAGGTGTGTAACCCGTCGATCTATTGGGGGTGGTGTTGATGCTCCATAACGCAGAAGGCAATTCTTCCACCCAACAACTCGGTGTCCGCTTTAAAGGAATCATAAGCCGGGGCTTGATACCCTTCAAGATTTCTTGATTGGCTCTCTCAGCTTGACCATTGGATTGGGGGTGCGCCACGGATGCTAAGTCAAGCCGGATGTGCTCTCTCTGACAGAAATCCTCCATCTCACCTTTAGAAAGGTTTGTACCATTATCCGTGATAATGTTGTGTGGAAATCCAAAGCGGAAGATAATCTTTTTGAGAAATTGAACCGTCGTAGCCGCATCACACTTGCTGACAGGCTCCGCTTCAACCCATTTGGTGAATTTGTCAACCGCCACCAACAGGTGGGTCTTCTTATCCTTGGAGCGCTTAAAGGGTCCCACCATATCAAGCCCCCAAGTAGCAAACAACCAAGTGATAGGAATCATCCTTAATTCTTGAGCCGGAACATGAGCTCGGCGTGAAAACTTCTGACAAGCGTCACACCGCTTTACCAGATCCTTCGCATCAGCATGAGCTGTCAACCAGTAGAACCCATGATTAAAAGCTTTAGCAACCAGGGACTTTGAACCGGCATGGTGACCACAATCCCCTTCATGAATTTCCTGTAGGATCTCTTGGCCTTCTGCAGGAGAAACACAACGCTGAAATACGCCTGAAACGCTGCAGCGGTGTAACTCGCCATTGTGAATAACCATGGACTTGGATCGCCGGACTATCTGCCGGGCCAGAACTTCATCATCTGGTAACTCGCCCCGGTTCATATACGCTAGATATGGAACCGTCCAATCCGGCACAACATGTAAAGCGGCCACCAATTGGGCCTCCGGATCAGGAACAGCTAGATCCTCCTCTGTAGGCAACTTAACAGACGGGTTATGCAAGATATCTAAAAGGTATTGGGAGGTACCAGTTTATGCTGAGATCCCAGCCGGCTCAAAACATCAAGTGAATTCTATGACAGCCACAGTTTTTGGTAAGTATTTTATAATAACTTACTTCTGTAATACTATCAACTCCGCCGGTTTATCATTGAATTCTTAAACCATCGCAGGCAATCGGATTGCTCATCTTGGAGCGGATATGCGGATGAAGTTGAAGGCGGCTTATACGCTGATTGAGCAACTATATACTGGTGCTCAATGGGTTATCTCTGCAGCTTCATATAACAAACTGGCACCTACCTTGATCAAAGATAACTTGGCCAGGCTCTCAATGACTCCTGCTCAGATAGAGGAGGTGAAGCGATCGGCTGCTAGGGCGAGCGCTTTGCTGGCACTAACTCGGGCCAAAGCATGGATATCTGACTTGGATCCAGTTGATCTCGCCAAGGGATTTCCGGATGAACAAACAGATGGGTCAGCATTTGACAATGAAGCCCTCAAAGCTCTAACAAAGGAGATGCGTCCGCTATCAAGTCAACTGGCTGCAGAGGCTAACTTGATTGTGCATCGGTCCTTTTATGATGAAAGGAATCAGCGGGTTGATACGACTGTGACAGAATTGAAAACCTTATCCCGCCAATCCGTAAGCACACTTACGCTCCTGATGTTGAACCGTCCAATCTGATAAGTGAAGAAGTTGTATTTGAGGCTCTAACCCGGACTGACTGGACCACCATTGACTTCCAGCCTCTGGGTGGAGAGGAGGAGGTTGAACTGGCGCCGGAGGATCCATCAACTTCACGTCGTCCAGGCAATGAGTCTTAATCCGGCATTCGAGTTATTTTGACGGATTTTGTCATGTAAAAACAATCAACATTTTGGGACTTAAAGCGCCTTGTAATAGGCTAGTTAAAACTCCTTGACCTGTGGTACTGATGCATGACTTTGTTGATCCGCCATGATACGTGCTATGTTTGCTTATACTTTGATAATATCATGCAATCCTAATGTTTGCATACAAATTTTTTTGTCCTGGCGGTTTACCGCCGGACGGGTCATAATGCCCAAGATAAAGCCTGATTGATAATCAAACTTGAGTAAATATGAAATAATTCATACCTATGATATGACATCACGTAGTTGGATAACCAACTTTGATTGTAGTAAGGGTGAAGACCCAAATATTGAGTTGCTATAACTCTCATCATGCAGTGATGGTGTAATACTTCATGCCGGGTTACGATGAACACCAGATGATCAAACTGGCGACATATAGTCAAAGCCAGACCGGGTTAACAAATGCCGGTTTGATAATAAGGTCTGACAACTTAGTTGACAGCCAAGCCGGGTTAACAAACACCGGGTTAATATGATGACTAAAGAGCCAGATCAGATCAAAAAGGTATCGGTTCAACATAAAACTTCATTCCAAGAGAATAATCTTGACAAAGGCAAATAAAACCGTGTAGTCGCGGCTTTTCGAGGGCTGCCAGGCCCAAATTCGAGGCTTTTCGTGGGCTGCCAGGCCGCTGAGTTAAACAATTTGACAAAGACTTTTAAGATGGGCCTCCTACTAACCAATCGTCGTTTTAACTTTGACAAGTTCAGGGTCTCAAATGAGAGTAACTGTCAAACGTTCGGCGGGTCATGCCAGGATTACCTCGATAGGAGTGGCTTACTTTATGAAGGCAGGTTAACCCGGGGTTTTAGGTGAATACACCAGGCTTCCAAGCCGTGGGTCGATACCCAGCTACAAGGGTCCTTTCAAACTCTTTATTACTTTACACAAAGAGCCCCCAAGTAACTATGTGAGCTGTGCTCGTTGGGTGCCTATGTTTGAGCTATGCATAGCATCCAGACTCTCTTTGGCCCCTTGGGTGTGAAGCTCCCAAGATGTATTGTGGCATGATAGCTGGTTTAACAGGTAGTACTCCACTTTGTCAGCTGAAGCCCCCATGTAACTCAAAAAATATTTGAGAAAAAACAGCAGAGGCCCTGCTTATAGCAAGGATGCTGGTTTATTTTATTGATCATAATATATACATTATCGAAATATGTACATAAGAGTAGCCTATGGCTCAAGTATAGTAAGGCCGATGGAGAGCTATGTTCCACGGCCGCCGGGTCTCCTCCTCAGAACTGCGTGAGTTGTCTCGAACGTCAATGAGGTAGTATGATCCGTTGTGCAGATTCTTGCTGACCACAAAGGGCCCTTCCCAAGGTGGGGAGAACTTGTGCATATCGGTCTGATCCTGGATGAGCCGGAGCACCAAATAGCCTTCTTGAAAGGTTCTTGTCTTTACTCGGCGGCTGTGATAACGCCGCAGGTCCTGCTGGTAAACCGCCGAACAAGCCAAAGACATATCCAGTTTCTCATCTATCAGGTCCAACACCTCCTGGCGTGCTTGCTCATTGTCCGCTTCAACATAATTGGCAACCCCGGGCGAATCATGACGAATATCACTTGGGAGGACCGCCTCTGCCCCGTATACCATGAAGAAAGGTGTGTAACCCGTCGATCTATTGGGGGTGGTGTTGATGCTCCATAACGCAGAAGGCAATTCTTCCACCCAACAACTCGGCGTCCGCTTTAAAGGAATCATAAGCCGGGGCTTGATACCCTTCAAGATTTCTTGATTGGCTCTCTCAGCTTGACCATTGGACTGGGGGTGCGCCACGGATGCTAAGTCAAGCCGGATGTGCTCTCTCTGACAGAAATCCTCCATCTCACCTTTAGAAAGGTTTGTACCATTATCCGTGATAATGTTGTGTGGAAAGCCAAAGCGGAAGATAATCTTTTTGAGAAATTGAACCGTCGTAGCCGCATCACACTTGCTGACAGGCTCCGCTTCAACCCATTTGGTGAATTTGTCAACCGCCACCAACAGGTGGGTCTTCTTATCCTTGGAGCGCTTAAAGGGTCCCACCATATCCAGCCCCCAAGTAGCAAACAACCAAGTGATAGGAATCATCCTTAATTCTTGAGCCGGAACATGAGCTCGGCGTGAAAACTTCTGACAAGCGTCACACAGCTTTACCAGATCCTCCGCATCAGCATGAGCTGTCAACCAGTAGAACCCATGATGAAAAGCTTTAGCAACCAGGGACTTTGAACCGGCATGGTGACCACAATCCCCTTCATGAATTTCACGTAGGATATCTTGGCCTTCTTCAAGAGAAACACAACACTGAAATACGCCTGAAATGCTGCAGCAGTGTAACTCGCCATTGTGAATAACCATGGACTTGGATCGCCGGACTATCTGCCGGGCCAGAACTTCATCATCTGGTAACTCGCCCCGGTTCATATACGCCAGATATGGAACCGTCCAATCCGGCACAACATGTAAAGCGGCCTCCAATTGGGCCTCCGGATCAGGAACAGCTAGATCCTCGTCTGTAGACAACTTAACAGACGGGTTATGCAAGATATCTAAAAGGTATTGGGAGGTACCAGTTTATGCTGAGATCCCAGCCGGCTCAAAGCGTCTGCCGCTTCATTTTTACGCCAGTCAATATGCTCAACCTGATACCCTTTGAAGTGACCCGCCACATTATCCACCTCACGTTTCTAAGCCGCCATGAGTGCCAGAAACTTGCTGAGCCACTAGATCAGAGTCTCCAAAGTATCGTACTCGGCTTAAATTCATCTCCTTGGCCACACGGAGCCCGTGGAGTAAAGCCTCATACTCAGATGCATTGTTAGTATAGGGGAACATTAAACGGAGAACATAACAAATTTTATCACCTCGAGGGGAAGTAAGGACAACTCCAGCCCCCGAGCCCTCCAATTGCCTGGATCCATCAAAGTGAATAGCCCAGTATGTATTATCCGGTTTGTCCTCTGGTGCTTGTAACTCGGTCCAATCATTGATGAAGTCAACAAGTGCTTGAGATTTGATGGCTGTTCGAGGCATATACTTCAACCCATGGGGACCAAGCTCAATTGCCCACTTTGCAACCCGGCCAGTTGCCTCCCTATTCTGAATTATATCGCCCAAGGGAGTGGAACTGATCACTCTAATGGGATGGCCTTGAAAGTATTGTTTGAGCTTTCGACTTGCCACAAAAACTCCATATACCAGCTTCTGCCAATGCGGATATCGCTGCTTTGACTCGATGAGCACCTCACTGATATAGTAAACCGGCCGTTGAACCGGATATTCCTTGCCAGCCTCCTTGCGCTACACCACAATTGCCACACTGACAGCCCGGGCATTAGCAGCCACGTACAATAACAAGGGCTCTTTGTCAACCGGAGCAGCAAGGATCGGCGGTTCAGCCAACTGCCGATTCAAGTCTTCAAACACCTCATTAGCCGCATCACTCCAGACAAAGGTGTCTGTTTTCTTCAACATCTGGTATAGAGGGATCGCCTTCTCTCCCAAGCGGCTAATAAACCGGCTTAGGGATGCAATTCAGAGGGGTCATGTCTGCCGGATCAACATTGTCCCTATAGTGTTTCAATTCCTGTGTAGCCCAAACCGACTCAGCATAGGCCGCATCACCTTCCTCGCAATCCAAAGCGATCTTACGACTTTCGTGAACCGTGATGGTCCCCTTGTGACCTGACATCTTGAGATGCAAATAAATATAACAGGGCCTTGCCATGAACTTTGCATAAGCCGGCCATCCAAACAGTGCGTGGTACGGACTCTGGATCCTCACCACCTGAAAGGTCAATGTTTCATACCGGGAGTCATGCTCATCACCAAACACAACCTCCAAAGCGATCTTGCCAACAGGATATGCCGAATTACCTGGTACTACACCATGAAAAATAGTGTTTGACGGTTTAAGGCTCTTGTCTGTCAACCCCATGCGATGGAAGGTCTCATAATACAGAATATTGATGCTGCTTCCTCCATCCATAAGCACTTTGGTGAACTTATAACCTCCCACCTGAGGTGCCACCACTAAAGCCAGGTGACCCGGATTGTCAACCCGGGGCGGATGGTCCTCTCTGCTCCACACAATGGGTTGCTCGGACCACCACAAGTAGCATGGTACCTCCAGTTCAACAGCATTAACTGCCCTCTTGTGAAGCTTCTGATCTCGCTTGCACAAAATAGTGGTGAACACATGATACTGCTCACCATTCAACTACTTTAGGTGGCTCTGATATCCTGACTGCTGCTGATTTCCTTGATTATTCTGTTGGTTATTACAACCTTGGTTGTTCTGGTTGCCCTGATTATTCTGAAATCCAGAGCTTGAACCGCCGCCACCATGAAAACCTGGACCTAAACCGCCCGATGGACCTTGATCATACCAGAAAAGATCAGAGTTTTTGAACTCCTTCATAATGTGACAATCTTTCCAGTGATGTGTTGCAGGAACCTCCTTGGTCCCATGCTTTGGGCAGGGTTGGTTTAACAAACGCTCCAGATTCATTCCGCCGCCACGCTGGGGCGGTTTACCCTTACGACGCTGCACATTAGCGTTAGCTACAAAATCTGAATCTGCTTTACGCTTACCATTATTCCCCTGGCCTCCTTGGTTGTGCTGATGTCCCTTTGCACCATTGTTCTTCTTTCCCTTCTCCAGTTTCTCCTCATCAAAATCGAGATCCTTGGTATTATCAGAATCGGCATATTTGACCAAGGCGGCCGCCCATGTCATTGCAGTGGCACTTGAGCCGTCCCAACTTCATCTTTAATGACTTAAACCGGCAATTGTGTTCTAGAGTGATGATTGCTTGGTCGGCATTAATCCGGTCTGATGAATGCAAAACCTCTAAAACTTGGCGCACCCAATGAGTTGTTGACTCGTTCTCCCCTTGAACACACGCATCCAGATCCATAATGGACATAGGCTGTTTACATGTGTCCTTGAAATTGGCTATAAACCGGGCCTTAAACTGGTCCCATGACTCGACGGAGTTAGCTGGTAAGTTCTTCAACCATGTACGGGTTGTTCCCTCCAACATCATCATGAAGTACTTTGCACAAGCCGCTTCATCCAGGTCCAGCATCTCCATTGCCATCTCATAACTTTCCACCCACGCCCCAGGTGGCTGATCAGCGGTATAATTAGGTACCTTACATGGGCCCTTGAAGTCCTTAGGCAGTCGCACATTACGGAGAGCTGGAATAAGACACGGCACTCCCTAGGAACTGACGACAAGCCCGGTGCCTCGGTCTACTGACGCTGCTGGCTGAATCGGGGCGGGTTGATAACGACCCGTATGATGTGCTGCTAACGCGGCCTCCCTTCGTGCTCTGCCATTGTCCACCACATCCTGAGCGTTCACCTCACCATGAGCCAGATTGGGTCGTCCTTGAGGGAAAATACAGCATCGCGCACTGCTGGACACCTCCGGTTCATCGATATGCCTGCTATAGCTCTTGCTCGGACGTGGGGTCGTGTGAATCTTGTCTCGGCTATACGAGTAAGCTTGCTGCTGTGTCATAGCCGTTTGAAGAAGATCCCTAGCCCGCCGTGTCTCAACTGCCACTGGCGATTCACCCTCTATCGGAATAGCTGCCAGCCGGGATGCTACTGCTATCATATTGTCCAAAGGGGTAGAGAAGTGACCCGGCGGGGGTGTGGTATACCGCGGCGGGTTGTCCGTGCGTCGAGGTGGACCCATCACCTGAGGTTCATCCGGCGCTCCGGTCCTTGGTAAAATAGTCCGGTTTACTGCTGCCAGATTGCTAGTCCCTGCTCCTGGTGTATCAAAGATATTCATCGCATTGTAATCCGCCGGCAAGCGAGACTGATGTCTCCTACTGAATACTTGATTCGAAGCGTTCTGATCCATCAAAAGTCGATAATACTCGGCTTGAATCCTCTGCGCCTAGGTATCCAAAGCGGCCCATTCCTCAGCCATCCTGGTCTCCTCAGCCGCTAAGTCCTCCTTGGCTTGTGTTATTTGATCATTTAGCCTCGCAAAGTCCGCATTGTGCTGATCCTGCGTTGCCGGAGTAACTGCCGTGGTCAACAAGGTCGCCCAGGCATCCATCAAACCGGAGATAACTTGAGCCAGCCGGCGCGCGGAGCCTCCTGCCCCTGCTACCGGTCCGGACGCCGCCGCAGTAGAGTTTTGCAAGGTTGGTTGTGTTCCGGCCATGAAGAATCTGACGTGGTTTGGCGGTTCAAGAAATTCTGGAATACTGGTGCCATCAGAATACCCTTCAAACACACCATCCTGAACTTGGTACAGGGATTCAGTTTCACCAGCGGATGACTCACCGTCGGAATAAGCGACCGTCTCACGTTCAGACACCGGTTGAGATCCGATCCCATGGACACATCCCACGAACGCATGCTTCACGGCGGGCTGAATCGGAGCGGGGCTTGCACGCTGAGCCGTCTCGACGAGGTCGGTGCAGATGTCCGGCTCAGGGCCCGGTTCGCTGATCTTGCCGATGAAAACGTGAATTCCGCCAAAGGGGACCCGGTACCCGTACTCAATTGAGCCGGCCTCGGGCCCCATCCTGCGTCGTCGATGTAGAGCTTGCCGCGACGATTCTTGATGATCCAGCCAACCGCATACCCTTTGAGTCCTTCAAAGCTGCCCTTCAAGAACTCGAAACCATCGTGCGATAGCCCTACGGTGGGCGCCAACTGTCGTGGAAATATCACATCAGATGTCCTCGTGAAAGGACTTAGTCGTGGAGCCATCGCGGCGGGTTAGCTTAAAGGGGTTAAACCGGACAAAGGACACGAGGGATTTTATACTAGTTTGGCCCCTTCGATGAAGGTAAAGGCCTACGTCTAGTTGTGATGGGATTATTGGGGTCTCGATAGCCAGGGAGCTAAACACGCTATGCCTGGCTCTCGAGTTGTTGTTTCTTGTCCCTGAACCGCCGCCGAGTCGTCCCCTTATATACACGGGTTGACGCCCGGCCGGTTTACAGAGTCCCGAGGCCGGCTCGTACCAGCGTCCAGCTTGGTCTCTCCTTTCCATATCTTACAATACAAGTTACATGACTATGTCGGTTTACCACTATGGGCCCTATTCCGCCTTTGGGCTCTGGGCCTCTAAGCTTCATTAGTAAAGCGCCATCTTCTAGGTCTTCGTGGGCTTCAATATAGTTGAGGGTGAACCGGCCCCTCCTGGGCGGTTTACACTCAGTAGTTATATCCCCAACACCAGCCAAAAACTTGCTCTAATCCTCAAGTATCTCACCCATAGGCCTACATATGCCACATATGTTCTTGTCATGGATGAAATTATCAAGCAACATACGCACTTGCACCCACACAAGTATCTTGTCAAGGACTACCGATCGATCTAGGATTCCAAAAATCCGTTATACTCTTCAATCAATAGAGCTTGGTTTCTAAAGATCCAGGGACACATGATCATAGCTTTGTTCCAGTCCCCTAAACACTTGGATATAATCGTAAAGATTTTATCTTCAATCCTTCTACATATTTCGTCTTAAGCATGATTCCAAACCAACCTTATGTTGAAGAACAGTGCACTAGGCTAAACCCTTGTGTCATGTGCACTTCCATGATCGGCAGCCACTTGGCCTCTTGCGGCAGTTCCATGACTTGATCTTCCCACACAAGGTCATTATTGCTCTCCTCATGCAGATACAATCGGCCTAGTAGATCATCAACAAAATTCTTGGTTGTTCCACTAGACTCGCTGCCAGATCTGCCGTCAGCATTACTAGCTCCATGGATGGAACAAACCCGCGGATCTTAGGAAGAGATATCGACAATCAATTGGGAGAATCTCGCAGTCGGCGGAGGAAACTCTTGCGGCATACGAGCGCTGACAAAGGACAAAGAAACCCTAGGTTTTTTGCGAGGGAAAAGAATCGATATCTGCTAAATGTAGTTTAAGCTAGTTTCCATCAGAGGACAGCCTCGTGCCCTTGAAAGGAGTTTTTGTCTGGTTTTATCCAATTAACCAAGTAATTTTTGCCTTCTTAAGGAATGTGGACCACCCATTCTACTAATCCAAGGGACATGATCCATCAATGCTAGTGGGCAATCTTTGTAACACTTTTCTGTTTAAGGATCAAAATCAAAGAAGAAACGCGAGACCTGTATAGGTGCTCGAGTTGATGGACCCCTCGTAGCGATGGGTCGGTGCCATCGAGCTTCCATCCCCTCGTCGAATCCTCTCCGCACAATGTCGCTAAGCTCTCTGCCACCATGCATGTCAGTCGACATTGATTGAGCACGAGATCCAAGGTAAGCAATGTACTAATTGTTCTTCTTCTTCAACTATTACACCATCATCTCAAACTCTTATTCAAGTCCGCCACCTCTCCCAGCAAGTTTTTAGAAGATGCATACCTCCAACATGGCGGCCGCCAGATCTGGGAAACATCTGGGGCTCGGGGTTGAGGAGGGCGTGGCCGCTGGAGAGAGAAAATGGGTCACAAAGTCAGCACAAGACGAGGCTTAGTTTTCAAGTCATCACATATATGCCCTTTGGCACTGAGGGAGTCCTGGATTAGGGGTTTCTCGGACACCCGGACTATGTACTATTGCCAGACTGTTGGACAATGAAGACACAAGATAGAAGACTTCATCCCATGTCCGGATGGGACTCACATTTGCGTGGAAGGCAAGCTTGGCGATTCGGATATGTAGATTCCTTTCTCTGTAACCGACCTTGTGTAACCCTAGCCCCCTCCAGTGTCTATATAAACTGGAGGGTTTAGTCCGTAGGACAACAATCATATCCTCATAGGCTAGACTTCTAGGGTTTAGTCATTACGATCTCGTGGTAGATCAACTCTTGTAATACTCATATTCATCAGGATCAATCAAGCAGGAAGTAGGGTATCACCTCCATAGAGAGGGCCCGAACCTGGGTAAACATTGTGTCCCCCGCCTCCTATTACCATTAGCCTTAGACACACAGTTTGGGACCCCCTACCCGAGATCCGCCGGTTTTGACAACGACATTGGTGCTTTCATTGAGAGTCCCGCTGTGACGTCGAAGATAGCTAGGCTTGATGGCTTGCCTTGTTATCAAGGACAACATCACCTCCGAGGAAGCCCTGGCCTCAGGCCAAACCCTCCGGTTGGGCGGCTTTACAATGGTCGCCCGTTCGGCCGTTGGGCCGACAATGACTTCTCATGTAATCGAAAATCGCCTCCGCGTCAGCTCAGAATACTTCGAACAGATGGATCCGTCGGAGTTGTCGCCTTTAAACGAACTCCTGGATTGCATCGCCGCCTTGGGAGTCGCTACGGACACGATCGGATTGGGCTTAAACCCGATCAAAGAGAAATTGAATCTCCACCGATCACCCATCAGATAGCGGTATTGGAAGAGCAGTGCGACGATTCTTCCCCTATGTTCAGGACGAACTATGTTTGGATCTCCGAGCTCACAGAGCCGAATACTCACCCACAGGGAGGCTTGACCCGTACTCCGAACGTGGAATTGGAATGTGGGCCTGAAAAACTGGTTGATATCCCGGAGCCCGAACTGTTTAGCGTGGAAGTTTCTCAAGCTCCGGATCCCAGATTAGGTCAGGGTTCGGACTTAAATCAAACCACCCAGATCTAAGCGATCTTACCAACATCAGTCAGCAGTCCCATGAAATGGTCCATCACTTTTGGGCCAGATTCCTCCTCTTCAAGGAGAAAGTCAAAGACTGCCGCGATGAAGATGCAATCTCATTATTATGCAAAAATTACACGGACGAGGGAATCCTCAATGCAATCAATCACTGTCACATATTACACTTTGCTAACTTGGCAACCATACAGAAGTAATGTGCAATGGAAAGCGCCTGGAAAACTCAGGCATCCTCTTGGGAGCCACTGATTTTCACAAAACCCCTCGTCCGGACAAAAAGGATGCACCCTCGTCGGTTGCCCGATCCAGTAACCAAAAAATCAAAGCCCATTACGGGGCGCGGAACCGTCCTAGAGGGATGGCTCGATTGGCCATGCAAGAAAAACACAACACCAGATACAATACCAACCCACAGCCTTAGAGCATGTTGGATACTCCTGCAGGTGGCCAAGAGCGGCGAGGATCTCCTCATCAAAAATACTGCAGAGCAACATCCCACGGAAGACAACAACCATACATTGCTGACAGTCTTCGAGACTTTCACCTCAAACAATAGGCGCAAAAGGGCACTCCGCAGCCTCGCCGTTGTCTGCCAAGTTGCAGCAATAAACCCCTGGAACGACACGGCCAACCCCTAGAACGACACGGCCATAACTTTCAATGGCAGTGACAAACCAAAATTCAGAACAGTCCGGGCACCTGCCGCTCTGGTCCTCAGTCCAATTATGGACGGTTTTCGGCTTACCAGAGTTCTCATGGACGGCGACAGCGGACTAAACCTCATTTACGAGGAAACTCTCAACAAAATGGAAATAGACAGGAGCCACATTCAGCAAAGCAGCACAACCTTTTGAGGAATTATTCCCAGTCGGGAGGCACGGTGTGCTGGAAAAATCACACTCGATGTGGTATTCGGCATGCCGGAGAACTATCGGTCCGAAGCGATAACCTTTCAGGTGGCCCCTTTAACAGTGGATATCACGCCCTTTTAGGGTGAGATGCATTTGCAAGCTTCCAAGCTATACCCCATTACGGGTACATGAAGCTCAAGATGCCAGGGCCCAATGGAATCATCGCTCTTGCTAGTGATCCGGACATAGCACTCCACGCCGAAAACAAAACCGCCGCCTTAGCCCTTGAGGAATTGTCTGAAGCCCTTGCGACCGATGAATTAACCACATTGCGCTCCACGGTGGATAGGGACGACGTGATACTCGACAAGCGATCCAAATCGACCTTCTTTAAACCACCAGACGAAATAGTCAAATTACAAGTCCACCCAACGGACTCCACAAAGACAGCATTCATCGGGGCATAGCTGGACCCCACGGTCGACGCCGCACTGCGGGCGTTCCTACGCTAAAGCTGGGACATATTTTCCTGGCACCCTTCTGATATGCCAGGGATCCCATGCAGGCTGGCCGAACACAGCCTAAACATACTGAAGGGATATAAGCCGGTCAAGCAAACATTATGGTGCTTCTCCGAACCTAAACAACAAGCTATGGGAGAGGAACTAGCCAAGTTACTCGAGGCCGGATTCATCAGAGAAATAAAACACCCGGACTGGCAAGCAAACCTGGTGATGGTACCAAAGAAGGATAAATCATGGTGCCTATGTGTCGATTTCAAGGACCTCAACAAGGCTTGCCCTAAGGATCCCTTTCCCCTCCATCACATCGATCAAATCATCGACGCTACCGCAGGACACGACTCACTGTGTTTCCTCGATGCATACTCTGGATACCATCAAATCAAGATGAAGGAGTCTCACCAGGCCGCAACGGCCTTCATAACCCCATACGGGCCTTTCTGGTTCAACACTATGCCTTTCGGGCTCAAAAATGTCGGTGCCACTTATCAACGCATGATTCAAACATGCCTAGAGAAACAAATCGGCAAGACAGTTGAAGCATACGTGGATGACGTAGTCATCAGAACTAGGCACGTCGAGTCCTTAATAGACAATCTGCGTCTCACATTCGAAAAACCTCTGAACATATGAAATCAAGCTCAATCCAGAAAAGTGTGTTTTCGGCGTTCCCGCTGGAAAGCTTTTGGGCTTCATCATTTCCAATAGAGGAATTGAGGCAAACCTAGCTAAAATCTGAGCTTTGTCATAGTTGGCTACGCCAACAGACCTTAAACAAGTCCAGAAATTATCTGGATGTGTGGCAGCTTTAAGCCGCTTTATCCCCAGACTAGGAGGAAAGGCATTGCCACTATATCGCCTTCTCCGACACACCGAACACTTCAAGTGGACGGACGCGGCAACGGCCAGATTGGAAGAAATAAAGGCTCTTCTAGCAAGCAACCCAATCCTGGCCGCGCCAAACATCGGCGAACCCATGTTATTATACATATCGGCCACACTCCAAGTTGTGAGTGCGGTGCTCGTTGTCGAACGAGAGGAGGACAGATACAAATTCCCGCTCCAGAAGCCGGTATACTATGTATCCACTGTCCTCACACCATGAAAATCTCGGTACCCACATTACCAAAAAATAGCATGCGCGGTCTTCATGGCATCCCAGAAGCTACGACACTACTTTCAAGAGTGCTCAATTACGGTGGCCTCCGAAGTACCACTCAATGACATAATAAATAACCGCGACACTACAGGTCGGATTGCCAAGTGGGCCATTGAGCTCCTCCCATTCGACATATCATACAAACTGCGTTGGGCCATTAAATCCCAGGTATTGGCTGACTTCTTCGCCAAATGAACAGAGGCTGAACTCCCTAAAGAGTATGACATGTATTCCAACTGGGTCATGCACTTCAACGGCTCCAAAATGCTGGCAGGCCTAGGGGCAGGCGTCGTCCTAACATCCCCTACTGGATATACTGTTCAGTACGTCCTACAAATATTATTCACGGACTCCAACAATGCAACCGAATAAGAAGCCTTATTGCATGGTCTTCGGATGGCCGTCTCCATGGGCATACAACGCTTGGAAGTGCGCGGGGATTCAAACCTCGCAATATCTCAAATAAATGGATATTTCGATGCCAAAAATCCGAAGATGGCGGCTTACCGTAACGTAGTTCCCAAAATGTCAGCTCGGTTCGAGGGGCTCGAGTTTCACCACGTGGCTCGAGAAAGTAATCAAGCAGCGGATGCCCTCGCTCGCATCGGTGCTAAGCATGACCCTGTCCCACCTAACATCTTTCTGGAAAGGCTTTTTAAGCCATCCGTGGTGTGGAAAGGGGAGAACGGTAATACCAATCCGGATCCAAATACAAGCCCAGATTGTGAACACACCGATATCATCAGGGGCTTGATACGTCTCCAACGTATCTATAATTTATGACGCATTCATGCTATTTTATTATCTATTTTGAATGATTACGGGATTTATTATACACTTTTATATTTGGGACTAACCTATTAACCGGAGGCCCAGCCCATATTGCTGTTTTATTGCCTGTTTCAGTATTTCGAAGAAAAGGAATATCAAACGGAGTCCAAACAGAATGAAACCTTCGGCAGCGTTATTTTTGGAAAGAATATCACCCAGGAGACTGGGAGTTCACGTCAGAAGAGCCTCGAGGAGGCCACGAGATAGGAGGGCACGCCCCCCCCCTACAGGGCACGCCCCTGTCTCGTGGGCCCCTCGAGCACCTCCCGACCGACTTCTTTCGCCTATATAAGCCTACATACCCTAAAAATATCGAATATCAAGATAGATCGGGAGTTCCGCCACCGCAAGCCTTTGTAGCCACCAAAAACCTCTCGAGAGCCCTTCCCGGCACTCTGCCGGAGGGGGGACCCATCACCGGTGGCCATCTTCGTCATCCCTGTGCTCTCCATGACAAGGAGGGAGTAGTTCACCCTCGAGGCTGAGGGTATGTACCAGTAGCTATGTGTTTGATCTCTCTCTCTCTCGTGTTCTCTCTCGTGTTCCCTCTATGGCACGATCTTGATGTTGGGGAACGTTGTAGAAAATTAAAATTTTTTCTACGGTTTCACCAAAATCCATCTATGAGTTCATCTAAGCAACGAGTCAAGGGAGTGAGTTTGCATCTAGATACCACTTGTAGATCTCGTACGGAAGCGTTCAAGGGAAGGGTGATGATGGAGTCGTACTCGACGTGATTCAGATCACCGATGACCAAGTGCCGAATGGACAGCACCTCCGCGTTCAACACACGTACGGGACGGACGACGCCTCCTCCGTCTTGATCCAGCAAGGAGGAAGGAGAGGTTGAGTAAGACAGCTCCAACGGCAGCACGACGGCATGGTGTTGGTGGAGAAGCAGCACTCCGACAGGGCTTCGCCAAGCTCGTGACGGAGGAGGAGATGTGTTGGGGAAGGGAGGGGCTGCGCCTTGGGTTGTGTGTTGCAGCCCTCCCCTCACCCCTCTATTCATAGGGGAAGGGGCAAGGGGGGCCGGCCCCTCTAGATGGGATCTAGAGGGGGGGTGGCGGCCAGGGAGGGGGGACTTGCCCCCCAAGCAAAGGGGGCGCCCCCTCTAGGGTTCCCCCCAACCCTAGGCGCATGGGCCCAAGGGGGGGGGGGCGCCCAGCCCTCCAGGTGCTGGTGCCCTACCCCACGCGGCCCATGTGGCCCACCAAGAGGGGTGGCCCCTCCCGGTGGACCCCCGGAACCCTTCCGGTGGCCCCGGTACAATACCAATATGTCACCGAAACTTTCCGGTGTCCGCATGACAACTTCCCATATATAAATCTTTACCTCCGGACCCTTCCGGAACTCCTCGTGACGTCCGGGATCTCATCCGGGACTCCGAACAACATTCGTAATCACATACAAGTCTTCCTAATAACCCTAGCGTCACCGAACCTTTAGTGTGTAGACCCTACGGGTTCGGGAGACACGCAGACATGGCCGAGACGGCTCTCCGGTCAATAACCAACAGCGGGATCTGGATACCCATGTTGGCTCCCACATGCTCCTCGATGATGTCATCGGATGAACCATGATGTCGAGGATTCAAGCAACCCCATATACTATTCCCTTTGTCAATCGGTACGTTACAAGCCCGAGACTCGATCATCGGTATCCCAATACCTCGTTCAGTCTCGTTACCAGCAATTTACTTTACTTGTACCGTAATGCATGATCCCGTGACCAAACACTTGGTCACTTTGAGCTCATTATGATGATGCATTACCGAGTGGGCCCAGAGATACCTCTCCGTCATATGAAGTGACAAATCCCAGTCTCGATCCGTGTCAACCCAACAGACACTTTCGGAGATACCTGTAGTGCACCTTTATAGTCACCCAGTTACGTTGTGACGTTTGGTACACCCAAAGCACTCCTACGGTATCCGGGAGTTACACGATCTCATGGTCTAAGGAAGAGATACTTGACATTGGAAAAGCTCTAGCAAAACGAACTACACCATCTTGTGCTATGCTTAGGATTGGGTCTTGTCCATCACATCATTCTCCTAATGATGTGATCCCGTTGTCAATGACATCTAATGCCCATAATCAGGAAACCATGACTATCTGTTGACCAACGAGCTAGTCAACTAGAGGCTTACTAGGGACGTATTGTGGTTTATGTATTCACACGTGTATTACGATTTTCAGATAATACAATTATAGCATGAATAAAAGAGAATTATCATGAACAAGGAAATATAATAATAATGCTTTTATTATTGCCTCTAGGGCATATTTCCAACAGTCTCCCACTTGCACTAGAGTCAATAATCTAGTTACATTGTGATGAATCGAACACCCATAGAGTTCTGGTGTTGATCATGTTTTGCTCGCGAGAGAGGTTTAGTCAATGGATCTGCTACATTTAGATCCGTATGTACTTTGCAAATATCTATGTCTCCATCTTGAAAATTTTCATGGATGGAGTTGAAACGACGCTTGATGTGCCTGGTCTTCTTGTGAAACCTGGGCTCCTTGGCAAGGGCAATAGCTCTAGTGTTGTCACAGAAGAGTTTGATCGGCCCCGACGCATTGGGTATGACTCCTAGGTCGGTGATGAACTCCTTCACCCAATTGCTTCGTGCACTGCCTCCGAGGCTGCCATGTACTCTGCTTCACATGTAGATCCCGCCACGACGCTCTGCTTGCAGCTGCACTAGCTTACTGCTCCACCATTCAACATATACACGTATCCAGTTTGTGACTTAGAGTCATCCAGATCTGTGTCGAAGCTAGCATCGACGTAACCCTTTACGGCGAGCTCTTCGTCACCTCCATAAACGAGAAACATGTCCTTTGTCCTTTTTAGGTACTTTAGGATATTCTTAACCGCTGTCCAGTGTTCCTTGCCGGGATTACTTTGGTACCTTCCTACCAAACTTACGGCAAGGTTTACATTAGGTCTGGTACACAGCATGGCATACATAATAGATCCTATGGCTTAAGCATAGGGGATGACACTCATCTCTTCTTTATCTTTTGCCGTGGTCGGGCATTGAGCCGAGCTCAATCTCACACCTTGCAATACAGGCAAGAACCCCTTCTTGGACTGATCCATTTTGAACTTCTTCAAAATCTTATCAAGGTATGTGCTTTGTGAAAGACCTATGAGGCGTCTCGATCTATCTCTATAGATCTTGATGCCTAATATATAAGCAGCTTCTCCAAGGTCCTTCATTGAAAAACACTTATTCAAGTAGGCCTTAATGCTGTCCAAAAGTTCTATATCATTTCCCATCAAAAGTATGTCATCTACATATAATATGAGAAATGCTACAGAGCTCCCACTCACTTTCTTGTAAACGCAGGCTTCTCCATAAGTCTGCATAACTCCAAACGCTTTGATCATCTCATCAAAGCGAATGTTCCAACTCCGAGATGCTTGCACCAGCCCATAAATGGATCGCTGGAGCTTGCATACTTTGTTAGCATTCTTAGGATCGGCAAAACCCTCCGGCTGCATCATATACAGTTCTTCCTTAAGATGTCCGTTAAGGAATGCCGTTTTGACGTCCATCTACCATATCTCATAATAATAGTATGTGGCAATTGCTAACATGATTCGGACGGACTTTAGCTTCGCTACGGGAGAGAATGTCTCGTCGTAGTCAATCCCTTGAACTTGTCGATAACCCTTAGCGACAAGTCGAGCTTTATAGATGGTAATATTACCATCCGCGTCCGTCTTCTTCTTAAAGATCCATTTGTTTTCTATCGCTCGCCGATCATCTGGCAAGTCAGTCAAAGTCCATACTTTGTTTTCATACATGGATTCTATCTCGGATTTCATGGCTTCTAGCCATTTGTTGGAATCTGGGCCCGTCATTGCTTCTTCATAGTTTGAAGGTTCACCGTTGTCCAACAACATGATTTCCAGGACAGGGTTGCCGTACCACTCTGGTGCGGAACGTGTCCTTGTGGACCTATGAAGTTCAGTAGCAACTTGATCCGAAGTACCTTGATCATCATCATTATTTCCCTCTTCAGTTGGTGTAGGCATCACAGGAACATTTTCCTGAGCTGCACTACTATCCCGTTCAAGAGGTAGTACTTCGTCAAGTTCTACTTTCCTCCCACTTACATATTTCGAGAGAAACTCTTTTTCCAGAAAGGATCCGTTCTTGGCAACAAAGATCTTGCCTTCGGATCTTAAGTAGAAGGTATACCCAATGGTTTCTTTAGGGTATCGTATGAAGACGCATTTTTCCGACTTGGGTTCGAGCTTTTCAGGTTGAAGTTTCTTGACATAAGCATCGCATCCCCAAACTTTTAGAAACGACAGCTTAGGTTTCTTCCCAAATCATAATTCATACGGTGTCGTCTCAACGAATTTAGACGGTGCCCTATTTAAAGTGAATGTAGCTGTCTCTAGTGCGTATCCCCAAAATGATAGCGGTAAATCGGTAAGAGACATCATAGATCGCACCATATCCAATAGAGTGCAATTACGACGTTCGGACACACCGTTACGCTGAGGTGTTCCAGGCGGCGTGAGTTGTGAAACGATTCCACATTTTCTTAAGTGTGTACCAAATTCGTGACTTAAATATTCTCCTCCACGATCCGATCGTAAGAATTTTATCTTTCGGTCACGTTGATTCTCTACTTCATTCTGAAATTCTTTGAACTTTTCAAAGGTCTCAGACTTGTGTTTCATCAAGTAGACATACCCATACCTACTCAAGTCATCAGTGAGAGTGAGAACATAACGATATCCTCCGCGAGCCTCAACGCTCATTGGACCGCACACATCGGTATATATGATTTCCAACAAGTTGGTTGCTCGCTCCATTGTTCCGGAGAACGGGGTCTTGGTCATTTTGCCCATGAGGCATGGTTCGCATATGTCAAATGATTCATAATCGAGAGACTCTAAAAGTCCATCAGCATGGAGCTTCTTCATGCGCTTGACACCAATGTGACCAAGGCGGCAATGCCACAAGTATGTGGGACTATCGTTATCAACTTTACATCTTTTGGTATTCACGCTATGAATATGTGTAACATTACGTTCGAGATTCATTAAGAATAAACCATTGACCATCGGGGCATGACCATAAAACATATCTCTCATATAAATAGAACAACCATTATTCTCGGATTTAAATGAGTAGCCATCTCGTATTAAACGAGATCGAGATACAATGTTCATGCTCGAACTTGGCACTAAATAACAATTATTGAGGTTTAAAACTAATCCCGTAGGCAAATGTAGAGGTAGCGTGCCGACGACGATAACATCGACCTTGGAACCATTCCCGACGCGCATCGTCACCTCGTCCTTCGCCAGTCTCCGCTTATTCCGCAGCTCCTGCTGTGAGTTAGAAATGTGAGCAACGGCACCGGTATCAAATACCCAGGAGTTACTACGAGTACTGGTAAGGTACACATCAATTACATGTATATCAAATATACCTTTAGTGTTGTCGGCCTTCTTGTCTGCTAAGTATTTGGGGCAGTTCCGCTTCCAGTGACCCTTCCCCTTGCAATGAAAGCACTCAGTTTCAGGCTTGGGTCCATTCTTTGACTTCTTCCCGGCAACTGGCTTACCGGGCGCGGCAACATCTTTGCCGTCCTTCTTGAAGTTCTTCTTACCCTTGCCCTTCTTGAACTTAGTGGTCTTATTGACCATCAACACTTGATGTTCCTTTTTGATTTCAACCTCTGCTGACTTCAACATTGAAAATACTTCAGGAATGGTCTTCACCATCCCCTGCATATTGTAGTTCATCACAAAGCTCTTGTAGCTTGGTGGGAGCGACTGAAGGACTCTGTCAATGACCGCCTCATCCAGGAGGTTAATGTCCAGCTGGGACAGGCGGTTGTGCAACCCAGACATTTTGAGTATATGCTCACTGACAGAACTATTTTCCTCCATCTCACAACTATGGAACTTGTCAGAGACTTCATATCTCTCGACCCGGGCATGAGCTTGGAAAACTAGTTTCAGCTCCTCGAACATCTCATATGCTCCGTGTTGCTCAAAATACTTTTGGAGCCCCGGTTCTAAGCTATAAAGCATGCCGCACTGAACGAGGGAGTAATCATCAGCCCGAGACTGCCAAACATTCATAATGTCTTGGTTCTTTGGGACGGGAGCGTCACCTAGCGGTCCTTCTAGGACATATTGTTTCCTCGCAGCTATGAGGATGATCCTCAGCTTCCGGACCCAGTCCGTATAGTTGCTGCCATCATCTTTCAGCTTGGTTTTCTCTAGGAACGCGTTGAAGTTCATGTTGACATGAGCGGCGGCCATTTGATCTACAAGACACATTTGCAAAGGTTTTAGACTAAGTTCATGATAATTAAGTTCATCTTATCAAATTATTATAATGAACTCCCACTTAGATTAGACATCCCTCTAGTCATCTAAGTGTTACACGATCCGAGTCGACTAGGCCGTGTCCGATCATCACGTGAGACGGACTAGTCATCGTCGGTGAACATCTCCATGTTGATCGTATCTTCCATACGACTCGTGTTCGACCTTTCGGTCTCTGTGTTCCGAGGCCATGTCTGTACATGCTAGGCTCGTCAAGTTAACCCTAAGTGTTCTGCATGTGTAAATCTGTCTTACACCCGTTGTATGTGAACGTAAGGATCTATCACACCCGATCATCACGTGGTGCTTCGAAACGACGAACTTTAGCAACGGTGCACAGTTAGGGGGAACACTTTCTTGAAATTATTATAAGGGATCATCTTATTTACTACCGCCGTTCTAAGTAAACAAGATGCATAAAACATAATAAACATCACATGCAATTATATAGTAGTGACATGATATGGCCAATATCATATAGCTCCTATGATCTCCATCTTCGGGGCTCCATGATCATCTTCGTCACCGGCATGACACCATGATCTCCATCATCATGATCTTCATCATTGTGTCTTCATGAAGTTGTCACGCCAATGACTACTTCTACTTCTATGGCTAACGCACTTAGCAATAAAGTAAAGTAATTTACATGGCGTTCTTCAATGACACGCAGGTCATACAAAAAATAAAGACAACTCCTATGGCTCCTGCCGGTTGTCATACTCATCGACATGCAAGTCGTGATTCCTATTACAAGAACATGATCTCATACATCACAATATATCATTCATCATTCATCACAACTTCTGGCCATATCACATCACATGACAATTGCTGCAAAAACAAGTTAGACGTCCTCTAATTGTTGTTGCATCTTTTACGTGGCTGCAATTGGGTTCTAGCAAGAACGTTTTCTTACCTATGAATAACCACAACGTGATTTTGTCAACTTCTATTTACCCTTCATAAGGACCCTTTTCATCGAATCTGCTCCAACTAAAGTGGGAGAGACAGACACCCGCCAGCCACCTTATGCAACTAGTGCATGTTAGTCGGTGGAACCGGTCTCACGTAAGCGTACGTGTAAGGTTGGTCCGGGCCACTTCATCCCACAATACCGCTGAAGCAAGATAAGACTAGTAGCGGCAAGCAAGTTGACAAGATCTACGCCCACAACAAAATTGTGTTCTACTCGTGCGATAGAGAACTACGCATAGACCTAGCTCATGATGCCACTGTTGGGGAACGTTGTAGAAAATTAAAAAAAATTCTACGGTTTCACCAAAATCCATCTATGAGTTCATCTAAGCAACGAGTCAAGGGAGTGAGTTTGCATCTACATACCACTTGTAGATCGCGTGCGGAAGCGTTCAAGGGAAGGGTGATGATGGAGTCGTACTCGACATGATTCAGATCACCGATGACCAAGTGCCGAACGGACAGCACCTCCGCGTTCAACACACGTACGGGACGGACGACGTCTCCTCCGTCTTGATCCAGCAAGGAGGAAGGAGAGGTTGAGGAAGACAACTCCAATGGCAGCACGACGGCGTGGTGTTGGTGGAGAAGCAGCACTCCGGCAGGGCTTCGCCAAGCTCGTGACGGAGGAGGAGAGGTGTTGGGGAGGGGAGGGGCTGCGCCTTGGGTTGTGTGTTGCAGCCCTCCCCTCACCCCTCTATTTATAGGGGAAGGGGCAAGGGGGGCCGGCCCCTCTAGATGGGATCTAGAGAGGAGGGCGGCCAGGGAGGGGGAGGGGGGACTTGCCCCCCAAGCAAAGGGGGCGCCCCCTCTAGGGTTCCCCCCCAACCCTAGGCGCATGGGCCCAAGGGGGGGCGTGCCCAGCCCTCCAGGGGCTGGTGCCCTACCCCACGCGGCCCATGTGGCCCACCAAGAGGGGTGGCCCCTCCCGGTGGACCCCCGGAACCCTTCCGGTGGCCCCGGTACAATACCGATATGTCACCGAAACTTTCCGGTGTCCGCATGACAACTTCCCATATATAAATCTTTACCTCCGGACCCTTCCGGAACTCCTCGCGATGTCCGGGATCTCATCCGGGACTCTGAACAACATTTAGTAATCACATACAAGTCTTCCTAATAACCCTAGCGTCACCGAACCTTATGTGTGTAGACCCTACGGGTTTGGGAGACACGCAGACATGACCGAGACGGCTCTCCGGTCAATAACCAACAGCGGGATCTGGATACCCATGTTGGCTCCCACATGCTCCTTGATGATGTCATCAGATGAACCACGATGTCGAGGATTCAGGCAACCCCGTATACTATTCCCTTTGTCAATCGGTACGTTACAAGCCCGAGACTCGATCGTCGGTATCCCAATACCTCGTTCAGTCTCGTTACCGGCAAGTCACTTTACTCGTACCGCAATGCATGATCCCGTGACCAAACACTTGGTCACTTTGAGCTCATTATGATGATGCATTACCGAGTGGGCCCAGAGATACCTCTCCGTCATATGGAGTGACAAATCCCAGTCTCGATCCGTGTCAACCCAACAGACACTTTCGGAGATACCTGTAGTGCACCTTTATAGTCCCCCAGTTACTTTGTGATGTTTGGTACACCCAAAGCACTCCTACGGTATCCGGGAGTTACACGATCTCATGGTCTAAGGAAGAGATACTTGACATTGGAAAAGCTCTAGCAAAACGAACTACACCATCTTGTGCTATGCTTAGGATTGGGTCTTGTCCATCACATCATTCTCCTAATGATGTGATCCCGTTGTCAATGACATCTAATGTCCATAATCAGGAAACCATGACTATCTGTTGACCAACGAGCTAGTCAACTAGAGGCTTACTAGGGACGTATTGTGGTCTATGTATTCACACGTGTATTACGATTTCCGGATAATACAATTATAGCATGAATAAAAGACAATTATCATGAATAAGGAAATATAATAATAATGCTTTTATTATTGCCTCTAGGGCATATTTCCAACACTTGATGTATCCCGAGCTTTGCTATTGTAGTTGGATTTTATGATGTTTCTTCCCCTCTACTCTCTTGTGATGAATTGAATTTTTCCTTTGAAGTTATCTTATCGGATTGAGTCTTTTATGAGAACACTTGATGTATGTCTTGCCGTGCTTATCTGTGGTGACAATGGGATATCATGTGCCACTTGATGTATGTTTTGGTGACCAACTTGCGGGTTCCGCCCATGAACCTATGCATAGGGGTTGGCACACGTTCTTGACTCTCCTGTAGAAACTTTGGGGCACTCTTTGAAGTACTTTGTGTTGGTTGAATAGATGAATCTGAGATTGTGTGATGCATATCGTATAATCATGCCCACGGATACTTGAGGTGATAATGGAGTATCTAGGTGACATTAGGGTTTTGATTGATTTGTGTCTTAAGGTGTTATTCTAGTACGAACTCTTGAATAGATTGATCCGAAAGAATAGCTTTGAGGTGGTTTCGTACCCTACCATAATATCTTTGTTTGTTCTCCGCTATTAGTGGCTTCGTAGTGACTCTTTGTTGCATGTTGAGGGATTGTTATATGATCTATCTATGTTATTATTGTTGAGAGAACTTGCACTAGTGAAAGTATGAACCTTAGGCCTTATTTCCTACCATTGCAATACCGTTTACGCTCACTTTTATCGCTTGCTACCTTGCTGTTTTTATAATTTCAGATTACAAATACCTTTATCTACCATCCATATTGCACTTGTATCACCATCTCTTCCCCGAACTAGTGCACCTATACAATTTACCATTGTATTATGTGTGTTGGGGACACAAGAGACTCTTTGTTATTTGGTTGCAGGGTTGTTTTAGAGAGACCATCTTCATCGTACGCCTCCCACAGTTTGATAAACCTTAGGTCATCCACTTGAGAGAAATTTGCTACTGTCCTACAAACCTGTGCACTTGCAGGCCCAACAACGTCTACAAGAAGAAGGTTGTGTAGTAGACATCAAGCTCTTTTCTGGCGCCGTTGCCGGGGAGGCTAGGTAAACGGTACTCACACCCCGTCCACTAAGCTCTTTTCTAGCGAGGTGAGTGCTTGAAGGTATATCTTTAGATCTTGCAATCGAATCTTTTTGTTTCTTGTTTTATCACTAGTTTAGTTTATAAAATAAAATTCCAAAAAAATGGATTTGAGTTTGTCTCATACGCTTCATCTTTTTAATATCTTTCATGAGAATGATGGAAAGGAAAATTGTGCTCAAGTGCTAGAAGAAGAATGCATTAGAATGTTTAGTACTAGATCTTTGATTGATGAGCATGATTGCAATATTGTTAGTATGAATTCCTTGAATACCCTTGATGCTAATGATATGCAAAGCCACAAGCTTGGGGAAACTATGTTTGATGAATATGATATTTTTTGTCCCCCAAGTTTTGATGAGAAAATTTATTATGATGAAAGCATACCTCCTATTTATGATGATTGTATTGATGAAAGTGAGTTTGAAAGAGTGTCAACTTTAGGTAGTATTGATCCCACTATTTTGGAGGATATTGAATCTTATTATGATGAATATGAAAGTGGATTTAGAAGAGTATCAACTTTATTTAGTGATGAATCCACTATTTCGGAAGAGGTTCCAATTGATTATGAGAATAAAGTTGCTATCTATGATGATTATTGTGATGACTTGTATGCTATTAGGAATAATGATCACCATGAAACTTGTCATCATGATTTTAGTTTTCAATTGGATTATGCCTCACATGATAATTATTTTGTTGACTTTGCTCCCACTACTATTCATTAGAAGAAATTTGCTTATGTGGAGACTAGTAAATTTTCTATGCAAGTAGATCATGAAAAGAATGCTTTAGGTTTTGGTTATATTGTTGAATTCATTCATGATGCTACTGAAAATTATTATGAGGGAGGAACATATAAACCTGGGAATAGTTTGGATCAAAACTTAGTTTTTGGTTTGGTTTTTGATTTGGTCTCACTAGTTTGGTCTCTACTGGATTTAGATAGACAAACAATTCGGTTCGGTTTGGGTTGTGGCTAATAACGGATTGGGTTGGTTTGGGTTGGGCCCAGACTTATGGGTTGAAAACTGCTGCAAACTATGGTTTCAGACCGGATTGATGGATTAGTCTCAAGCGAAGGTCCAAATGCCACCACCTTCCCAGCACGCTCAGTCGCTTTTCGTCCAGCCCAAGCTTCGTCCACGTGCATACTCATGCCATGGACGCCTCTGACTTGGGAGAAAATGATCTTCACTTGGACCTGCTGCACCTCCATGACCATGCCGATGACAAGGGTGACATCCATGACCACGCCGACGCCGGCGTAGAACCTAGGATGTTGGGAATAAGCCATGACCGGCATGCGTGTGCGCTAGGAGCGGTCCGTGCAGGCCACAGGCGCGTGTATGCATTTGTCCGTGCGTGTGTGTGCGCCAGGAGCGATCCATGCAGGGCACGGGCGCGTGTGTGCGTGTGTGGGTGCGTCGAGAGCGTGGCGTGGGCATCGGGCGCACGAGCCGGCAGCGTCGAGTGCGTGCATGCGCTTCAGGCGCGCGAGCTGTGTAGCGCGCGACGTGACTAGTGTGCGAGTGGGGTGCATCGAGAGCACGGCGTGGCGCATGAGTGCACACGCGTATAGGTCCCCCTCCCTTGTACCAAGCGGATCAAATTCGTGTTCGAGGAGAAAAACAGAAAAACCGTCGGTGCGGCAAGGTGTTTGTCTGTGATCAAATTCTCTCTGTCCATTCTCCCGCCGTGTCTTGTTGTCTCCGGTGATCGCCAGTGCGCTGTGAGTCCGTTTTTGTGCTGTGACTCCGTTTTAGCTAACATAGGAAAAGCAGCGACCTACACACCCCGAGCAGACGATCATGACCTGAACGGCAACTGCCTTCTTCATGTTTGTTGGTATCCAAGTTCCAACACCTGGGTAGCAGATACTCACTAGTCAGTTACACGGCTGTTGTGCTTTGTCCATGGTTTGAGTTTGTGGGTTTAATCCAAAACTTGGAAACAGTTTGAGCTGGACTGGATGGAAAATACGTATAGTTTGGTTTGGTGTAAATTCTAGCTACAAGTTTTTGGTTTGGATTGGTTTGGATGCTGGAGCTATACTCGTACAGCCTGGACTGGTTTTGGCCTGGATGTCAAACTATTCCCAGGTTTAACTGAGGGAGATCATGAAAATCGAGATGAAAAGTGTCATTGCTATGGCAGCTAACAAGGGCATCTCTCTATTTGCATGTTGCAACAGATGCCGCCCTGGACGTCATTTGGTCGGAATCGCACGACAGGGTAAGTAGTACATGTTATTTTTACCAAACCAAATCATACAAATTTGCTTAGTGGTTTGTATGTCCCGCTTACGATACAAATTCATGGATCCATTGATGCGGCTGACGATATGAAGGGGCTGAAGTACGAGTTACTGAAGGAGCAGCAGGTGGCAGACCTACGAGGCTAGCTATGAGTTTGGCCTGTGCATAGTATAGCCATGGAACGAACGAACATTTATCTCTACTCTTAAAGAGGGACTCCGTACGGCGTTTCGTTCGTTCGTTCGTTTCTCCCCTCCCATCGATTGAAGGAAGTCGCCACCACTAGCAGGATCTCCTCCACATTTCCAGTTTTCCATTTTTTTTCTTGTTGTACAGAAAAACAGGACGCAATCCATCTTTACTTCGTGTCCTGGAAAACCAGGACACAACATCTCCTTCCCGATAATCTCTCTTCCATGGTTATCTGACCTACCCATGTCTCCCTCCTGTTATCTCTAGCGGCCGCTTAACCCCTACGATAAAACTTCGAAAAGCCACACACGACAACCCTCTCTTCTCCCTATCGAAGCCTAAGGGCATGTTCAATGGAAAGCGCTTGCATAGGGTGCTTAAAGAAACAAAATAAATCTCATATAATTAGAGAAGCTACTTAGCGCCTCCTGCTTCAACGGCAGACGCTAATCTCAGCCGCTAGAAAAATCCCAACTGCCGTCCGCTGGACTCCCTGCTTTATCTCGGGCCATAGAAAGATCCCAAGCGCCCGGTTCCCATCTTTGCGTCGATGCCGTAGATGGAGCTAGGATTGAAACGCCCAACTGTCGATTAATCGGGAAACAAATCCTAGCGCCCTAGGTTAGCGCCCCGCGTTGGAGATATGTCCTAAAGGTCGACACCACGACAACATGCGCCTGCAACACATCCCCGAAGGAACCGACGAAGTAGAAAAGACACCGGCCGGTGATCTGTCGCCTTGGCCGCAACGACGAGGACACTATCCCTCGGCCACCCACACCGCCAGCAATGTTTTGTCATAGGTTCATTATTGTGGGCTGCAGCGAGAACACTGTAGCAATTGCTACAGTATACAAAGGAGGCCCCGGACGCTGGGCTGGGCTAGATCCGCCCCTGATTATCCTCCTATTTCCTCGTGTACGTTTGCCTCTCTCATCCTTTGGTGGTAACTCTCGGGTTTTTTCAGTCCCCTCCTCATTGTATCGCTCAGTCCGAAGCAACTTCTAGTCGGGTGAGATGAAACTGATTTGAATAGATGCTCATGGCTAGAAGTGGTCAACTGATCTCTACTCCTAATTAAAGGGGGACTACGCAGTTTCGTTCATTCGTTTTCTCCCTCCCATCGATCGAAGGAAGTCGCCACCCCTCGCACGATCTCCTCCATGTTTCCAATTTTCCTTTTTATTTTGCTTGTTGTACAAAGAAAACAGGACGCAATCCATCTTTCCTTCAATGCACAACCTCTCCTGTAGAAAATCAGGACACAATCCTGGAAAACCGGGACACAGTCATCTCCTTCCCACTAATCTCTCTTATATGCCTTTCCTGTAGTTATCTGTCCTACCCACTCCTCCCTCCTATGATCTCTAGCGGTCGCTTGACCTACGATAAAACTACTGCAAGCCACGCATGACAACCATCTCTTCTCCTTCTCAACCCCTAAAGCTAGTCACCACGATGACATCCGCCTGCAACACATCCCTGGAGGAAGCAGCGATGGAGAAAGGACACCGGCCAGCGATCTGTCGCCGTGGCCGCAACGACAAGGACACTCCCCCTCCCCAACCCGCACCGCCAGCAAGGTTTTGTCATAGGTTTGTTTTCCTCCTATTTTCTTGTGTATGTTTGCCTCCCTCGTCCCTTCGTGGTAACTCTCGGGTTTTTTCAGTCCCCTCCTCATTGTACTTGGTCAGTCGAAAGCAACTTTTGTCTAGCCGGGTGAGACAAAACTGATCTAAATAGATTCTCCTGTATATGCACTCTTACAGGTTGTGTTTGTTGATGGGCCGCCACGCCGGTAGATAATAATTCTTTGGTATGTTCTTAAGGCAAGATTTTCTCATCTTTCCTAATTACTGCTCTGTTTTTGCTTGAATTTTTTGTTTCAAGTAAGGAGATGGAGAGGTCTGACTTCCTGATGGGCTTGATCATCAAGGCCTGACAGCTCCTCAATGATGAGCTAGCGAAGCTCGTCAAGAGCATGCTCCGCGACATTGCGCACGAGGAGGTGAAGAAGGGTGTCAAGGCTGCCGTGAAGGCCGATGCCTAGGGCTTCAGGGGCCTCCTTAAGGCGACACCAGCCCCTCCGGCGCTAAGAGTTGATGAGGTGGACCCACGTCAGTGGGAGCTCCTGGTGGAGGCCGCCGTCTGCATGCACAACGCATCGGTGCTACCTCGCCTGCTACATCATTCTCCCATTGGACCCCTTTGCGACGATCTCATCCTCGCCAGGATCAAGGCACTGGCACTGAGCCTCAACGCCATCCTTGGTCAGCTCGGTGCTGAGATGGAGCCGACCATGTAGGTCGTCCTCCATGGCAAGTTGGTCGCACCTCGGGTACACGCTGCTTTGCGTGTTAGGCTAGAGCTGCCGCTAGCCATCAAGTACATGGTAACCGGAAAGATCAGGACAGGCGGCATGCAGAGCATCGACAGGTCATTCCTCGGCGCCTTCATCACCGGGATCTAGGCCATCGGCCCGTCTTCCGTTACGACGCTCCTGTGGCTACCGAGGCGGTCCCAAGCATCATTTACTTTTGAGTGGCTTAGTGACGAGATTGTTCGGAGCCACACAAGCCGATGTAGAAAACGAGTTGTTTCTCACAGTATTACCATTATTTATATTAAACAATTTTACTTTTGAGTTGTTTCTATTACATCTATAATGGTTCATATATATAAGGAAACAATGTTACTTGTCCTTAATAATACGATTTCACTAAATTTATGTGTTATTTATACCAAATTTTGTTAGTCATTTTTTCCCTTTTTATATATTAACTCTTAGAGTACCATTCACCAAACATAATCCTCTGGTTACAAGGACATATGAAAAGACAAATTTGTGTATATAGTTCAACATTTAACGACTTGATGAATTGTTTCTGAATATGTATGTTTTTTTTGCGAATATTCTGAATATGTATGTTATGTTCATTTCAGAATTTGTATGCTTTTCTTGATATCTCTACACTATCTATTGTCTAACAGATATCTCGATAACAGTTTCTAGAATGTATGGTTGTCTACTCTTGTCTATATGTGAGCAAATAGAAATATCTAGAATATGTGAAGTATTTATGGAAGTTTTATCCTCGACTTTTTTGTTCGCATTCCTCATTTCTTTTCATTTGTAGGAAAAATTGTCTGGCAATGTTGTGAAACCTTAACAATTAGCTGGAAATAGATACATACACTACACCCACATCATCTCAAAACAGCATTACGGTTGTCGGGTGATAGGAATTTAATATGTTTGTTGGTGTAATCTAGTGCCCCCTAAGGTTTTGGTAATTGTTGGACAGAAACAATGAGGAACGTGTTTGCTAGTGCACAAGAGAAATATGGTCCTGGAGTTTCGAGAAAATTACTATTTTTTGATAAAGATAATATATTATTATCGTGAAGATAACAGTTAGACCCAGCCTCTGCAACAACGCAATACCCTAATGACATTGCGGATGCACACAGCCAAAACAAGAAGAAGCTAAAAAAGAAAAACCACGCTACGGAGTTCCAGTCCTTGCAGCAGAAGTACAACCATCACCAAAACAACACCTGAAGTCCAAGTTCTCCAAAAGCGACGCTCAAAGAAGAAAACCGTGCACAAGCGTCGTCTTTTCCCGATTGTAGAGCTTGGGGTTTCACCCTGAAGATACTCCCCACTCTCAAAGCAATGCCTTCAACAAGGCCATTGTCAGGCACATCCAATGAAAGCCAGACCTTGGATTTTCACCCTGAGAGGTAAGAGCTTGAACTTCACATGTGATGTCGCCCCCGCTTACGTACCGCTGCTACAAAACAGGAAACTCCAAGCAAGTTCCTCATTGCCACAAAGGCTGCAATCACCATTACTAGTCCTCCGATCTCGGCTTCCATGACATTCTCCACCTCTGACATCACCATGGAACTAAACATATCCCATGATGGTACCAGATAGTATAGCTTCGCACCACTCCCACCTGAACGGAAAACTAGTGGGCACAAACTGAATCCCACCCAATCCAGCAAACTCTAGGCATAACGTTGGGAGTGCACCGGCAGAGCCTTCCGGAGCCCGACACTCCGACCAGATGAAGGAGGACATGCGTCAGGCAGATCTTCATCTTGTCACTTGAGAAACCCTAGGACCGCCGCCTTTATTCAGGCCGAGCCCGCAGCCCCCACGCCACCGGTCGGCACCCTGCATGACCTGTCGTACCAAACCCAACCAGCGGCCATGGGCTAGGTCCGGGAGAGGCTGCGATAGCGTAGTGGCGACCGTCCACCAGATCCGGCCCTACCATGCAGCAAAGAAGAACTGCGTAGGCGGCACGGGAGCTCCAACCAGATCAGATCTAGGTTTCATCCAACACCACCCGCCACAGCCCCGCATCCGCCACCGGTCATAAGTCATAACACT
This sequence comes from Triticum aestivum, assembly GCF_018294505.1. NCBI lineage: Eukaryota > Viridiplantae > Streptophyta > Magnoliopsida > Poales > Poaceae > Triticum > Triticum aestivum. The sequence continues at coordinate 711,184,960 of NC_057803.1, forward strand.
GCTGGAGAAGGTCTCAACCATCACACCAATGCAGGGTCGCCGCCCTGGTCGTAGATCGGCATGCACCGACGCTCACCCGCCCCAGCAGCTCCAGCGGCGGACTCCATCCTCCACCACCCCAAGTCACCTTTGGCAGCGAGGGGAGCCACCGCCGACGCGACGAGGGCCGGTGCCGTAGGGGTGTTGCTGGCGGCGCGTGGAGTGCCCCTGGTGCCTCCCTGGGGAGAGACGCGAGGGGGAGAGGAGGGAGGGTTATCGATGAGATTTCAACGCCGCACAATCTGACCCTCTATAATCTTCAGATAAGTTTGCTATAAACTTCTGACAGAGTTATCTGCGCTTCAGTGAAGGTTGCTAAGCTTCGAGGAGTTTTCTACCGAGAAGATAGCATGTCTGAGACGACCCCCAAAAATATTGCTGAAGAGGTATGTGTCAGTCGAGGAAGACGATGTATACCACCTGTGGGGAGGGAGGCGGGAGAGAGATAAACATACGAGGGCGTCATGCGTGGGTGGGTTCAGAAGAAGCTCGGACGCATCAGGTGTCATTCTATGGGCAGGGGCCCTTCGGATGAAGAGAGGAGGATAGTACAGAAACTGAAAGAGGCACTCCACCAGGAAGAAGTGTGGCTCCGACGTCGCTCTCGTGTCCCTTGGCTCCGGGAGGGGGACCGTAACACGTCATATTTCCAGGCGCAAGCCTCCCAACGGAAACGCATGAATAAAATTCAGGGACTGACGAGGGCTGACGGATCTGTGTGCGCGGAAGAAAGCGAGGACAAGGTTGAAGTGCAAAGCTTCTATCAAAATTTGTATCAGTCACAAGGCTATTCGGACGCTGAAAATCTTTTATCATATGTTCCGGTCAAAGTAACAGAGGCCATGAACGCGGAGTTAACGAAACCCTACACCGCCGACGAGGTTAGATCGGCGCTGTTTCAAATGGCTCCATCGAAAGCTCCCGGGGTGGATGGCTTTACTGCTGGGTTCTATCAAAGACATTGGGACTTGCTGGGTGCGGCAGTGACCCAGGCAGTTTTGGATTTCCTAAATAGAGGTGAACTACCATCTGGCCTGAATGATACATCCATCACCCTTATACCAAAGGTCAGACACCCCCAATTGATCACCCAATACCGCCCCATTGCTCTCTGCTCGGTCTTGTATAAGATAGTAGCCAAGGGCTATCACTAATCGCATGAGAGGCATCATGGACAACATTATTAGCGAGGAGCAAAGCGCCTTTGTGCCTGGCCGACTCATTACAGACAACGTTCTAGTTGCATATGAAAGTGTGCACACAATGAAGAGAAGGAAGAAAGGCAAAAACTATTCTTGTGCGGTCAAGCTCGATATGATGAAGGCTTACGACCGTGTCGAGTGGCATTTCCTTGAAGCAATATTGTTAAGGTTGGGCTTCAATATTTCTTTTATCAGGCTCATTATGAAATGTGTCTCTTCTGTCCGGTTCTCCGTGCGGGTTAATGGTGAGCTACTTCCTTACTTCACGCCTTCCCGAGGGTTTCGGCAAGGAGATCCAGTATCGCCATACCTATTTCTTCTCTGTGCAAAAGGATTTTCCTCATGGCTTAAGTATTACAATGGAGGAGTTCTCGACAGAGGCTTGAGGGTGAGCTACAGATCACTGTGGGTGACCCACCTACTCTTTGCTGATAATAGTCTTATTTTGATTAATGCAAGCAACCCAAGTGCACTCCGTCTCAATGACATACTGTCAATTTATGGTGAGGCTTCAGGTCAGTGTGTTAATCGTGAAAAAAGTTCTATCTATTTCAGCACTAACACACCTGACTCGTTGAGGCAACTTCTGAAGTCAACTTTGAATATTCAAGTTGGAGCTTTCAATGCAAAGTATCTCGGTCTCCCAACTGCTGCGGGGCGCATTACAAGTGGCACATTTGAACACATCAGTGAGAGAGCTCGTGGTAAAATTCAAGGATGGTCAGAAAAATTACTAGCTTGTGCCGGCCGTGAGGTCCTGTTGAAATCAGTGGTTCAGGCTATTCCGGCCTATTCAATGAGCACTTTCTTACTGACAAAGAAAGTTTGCAAGAGTTTAACTTCTCCTATGGCGAAATATTTTTGGAGCAGTTCTCTGGATAAACACTCTATGCATTGGGTGTCCTGGAAAGAGTTGGCAACACCTAAATGCAAAGGAGGGATGGGGTTTCGTGACCCGCATCAGTTTAATCTTGCCATGTTGGGCAAATAGGGTTGGCGATTAATGACAAACCCTACATCGCTGTGTGCTAGAGTTCTCAAGGGTCGCTACTTTCCCGACAGTGATTTTATGCATGCTTCAGCTCCAAAGTCGGCCTCGGCCACTTGGAAGGCTATCATGGCGGGAAGAGAGGCTCTAGGGGCCGGGCTGATCGCTCGAGTGGGAGATGGCAGCACGATATAAGTTTGGAATGACAAATGGATTGCTGGTACCATATCGATGAAACCAATCTTCAAACCGCCAAACAATACCATTGAAACAGTGGAAGAGCTTATTGACACGACCAACTGGTGTTGGCGGCAAGATGTGGTTAGGGAAATTTTCATTGCCCCAGATGCCGAAGCCATTCTAAACATTCCTATCAGGCAGGGGGTGAGGATTCTTTTGCTTGGGCATTCAAGAAATCAGGCAACTACACTGTGAAGTCAGCGTACCGTGCTATAATGACTCAGAAAGAGCGTTTGGCTCTAGAGGAAGGGACGGCTACCGGAACCTCAGTAGACGATCAATAGCTGTGGAAGGCCTTGTGGAAACTGAATGTCATACCAAAAGTGAGGGTTTTCTGGTGGAGAGTCCTTCGTGGGATTCTTCCGGATGAAGCTACTCTCAACTATCGTCATATTGCACCAATTAATCGGTGCAAAGTCTGCTTAGCGATGAGGGAGGATCTGGAGCATGCTCTTATTCATTGTTCCCATGCGCAACATTTCTGGGACGAGGCATGTGCTTGGTTTGGTATACGCCTACCACGTCTCCACCCGGACTGATGGGCTCGCGACATCACAGGTGACACCAGGTTCACTGATGATGACCGAGCCAAAATCACCATTGTCATGTGGTCAATATGGCACTCTCGTAACCGAGTCAAGCATGGCGAAGAGGGGAAGGACCCAACTTCCACGATCAGAGCAATCAAGGAGGCCTTTGCTATACTTCAGCTTCCACGTAAGGCAGCTGCTATTTTACCTGGTTATGGCTGGAGACCACCTGATGATGATACTGTAAAAATCACGACGGATGGTGCACTGAACTTTGCCGAGGGACGGGGCGGTGCAGGTGGTGTCGCACGTTCTTCTTCAGTTTTGATAGGTTCTTGGTGCAAGCAATACATGGGGATTTCAGACCCCCTGATCATAGAAGCTTTCTCTATGCGAGACAGAGTTTTATTCGCCACCCTTCGAGGACTCTCGCATGTGATAATGGAAGTTGACTGCGCGGAGTTAGTGACACTCTGGAACACTCGCCACTCTCGCTCAATTGTGGCTCCGATTCTGCTAGAAATAGGAGAGCTTAGTAATCATTTTATTTCCTTTGATATTCAGCATATTAGTAGGTCAGCAAACTTACCGGCGCATCTATGTGTGAAGCATGCTTGCATCCTGAATGTGACCGATTGTTGGCTGGATGTAACTCCTAGCTTCCTAGTGACCAGCCTTATGGCTGACTGTCCTAGGAATGCTTTTTTTTGAATAAAAGCTCTCTGAATTGCCCGCAAAAAAAAGGTCCCAGCAGATTTTTTGTTCTGTATAATCTAACTCTAATCTGAAACTAAAATAAAAATCCCAGCGGATATGGGGCACCCATTCTTTCATTCATTTATTTCCTTTTGATTGAGAATATACTAGAATAATGTGCCCGTGCATTGCAACAGCAGAAAAAAATATACCTATACATGCCCCTTGCGGCCTATCTGTGCTGCCACTTCTCCTCCTCATCATCATCGTCAATGATGGTCACGTATTCCATCTTTTCGTGATGAATGTATCAATCCCAAGACGATGAGCTTTATAATCGTGATTTTAATATATATAATTTTAATCATTTTGTATTTTGAGAGTCACACTTGGTATAACTGTGATTTTGCTATATCATCTATAATCACTTGGTATAATTATGATAATTTGCTATTTTGAGGCCTCAAATGTTAATAGTATAGTTTTATGCATCCCTACACAATTTAATAGGTTCGGAAGCTATTTCTCTCTAATCTAAATATAAACTCTACGTGAATGTAATTATCACTCAAATTTTTGGAAGTGTGTGCCCAAACCTGGTCGAATTAGCATGGTTCAGTTTAGCCCTTCTTACAGACATTAACATAATCCAAGATACGTAATCATAAAGGGAATCACTAGCTGAACTTTGCTTCAATCAAATAGTTTGTTTTCTTTCCAAAACAACAACAAAATACGCTGAATTGCAAATGTGCTTCTAGCTAAAAAAAAATCTCAGTGTGACAAAAAATTGTCCAACGTGTGTAGTTATACTTTCTTGCACCTAAAGAAATGTTTACCCAGTAATACTTTAAATTTATTATGGATTATTTCTTTGATGCGGCAGAAACTTTTGCCTAATGTAACAATTTAATTGTTTTCAATTGCATGAATACTACGTTTCGTCCGACTAGAGAACTTGCTTCCTTAGCAACATATGGAGAAGTTTCAATGACAATGGTACAATGTTACTACCATGCTTCGTCCATTTACAAAATAGGTTTCGTTTTTTTTCTGAGGCTGTATATTTGCTTCTTTAAGTGGTCAACATTAGAGTGGTTCATATGCTCATATGACATGCTTCCTATTGTCTACGAAATTGCTTCCATCTATCGGAAAGTATGATTCCGTACATGCTTCACATATTAACCACTGCGATGACAATGGTAGATACCAAAGAAGCAAGAGACATGGACGACGTCAGCTCCCATGGCAGAGTCGCAGTGGCTGGTGACGAGACTAGATCCAGCGAAGGGGAGAACGGCATGGCCACACACAGCCCAGCAAGTTTGACCTGGGTGGGTAGTCCCCTGAGAAAAGTTCTTGTCCCCACCTCAATTGTTGCAGCTGCCATTGTAGGCATATGCTCGAGGTTGCAACTTGCATGCCCCGCCACTCGAGAGCATCCTGTACATCACAGCGCCATGGCGCCGCTCCATCTCACCTTTGGATAGCAATCAACATTCACAATCTGGTAAGGAAAGAGACGGGGTCTAGCACTCGGTGGAAAGGGACCACAGGGTGCTGCATTGGATCATGGGCAACAACAGCAGAGATATTAGATGGACGCGAGGAGGATTACGAGTTTGGTAGTCAGAAGCACGGCAGGGAGGATGAGCTCCACCGTGGTGAGGGTCAGATGCACTAGAAGCTGGCAGCGCTGGTGGAGAGAACCAAGGCGGGGTCTCATCGGTGAGGTGGGTAGGAGAGGGGAAGGAGAAAGGGGCATGATTTTTTCGGGACTAGCGGTTGGGGCGCCACCCTGTGGCGCCGCTTGAGAGAAAGCTGTGAGCACATTTCCATTTGAAAAAATACATAGAGTCCTCGCATTCGTCTAAAACAACATCTCAGAAAAAATCCTCTTTCTTCTTAAAAGAAGTAAAAAAATTACCACTGCAGCCTATCAGCGAGTGCCACTTTGCATAACCATCCATTTAAAAAATACAAGAGGTCCTCACCTCCATCTAAAAAGAAAAAATACATTTAAAAATAATCCACACTTTCATTTAAAAAATCCAAAAGCTTCCTCACCGCGGCCAACCAGCTTGCGCCACGTGGCATAGCTGGTTGGTCACCCTTCACGTGTACCTTAATGGGTTTAATAGAGATGGGACGAGGGAGTTATGAGGATAATTGAAGGAAGGTGCATGGTAATCGGGTGCACTGAACCGATTTTTTCAACGAGCTCTGGACCGTGCGATGGTGTGGAAATTAACGGCAAGGAATCGGTCTGATGTTTGCTTCCTATCAGACATATGATAGGAAGTGTTTCCCTACAGTCCAAGATATCTAATCAGTTACTAGAATCTATCAAACGAGCACATATGTTAAAATATATGCACAGTTGATCAGTAATTACGGCTGAGATTTAAAGATATTATGTTACATGCCTAAAGCGTGTATTGAACCGACACGTATAAGGTATGTTAATAAAAAGTTGGAAAAAATAGATGAGTTGTGAATTGGCAAGTAAATAGCACATACAGACTATTTAAAAAATAGCACGTATGTCTTGAAGGGCCTATTGGCCGATCTTTATTAGAGGGAAGAAACATCAGTACAGGTTGGGTACAGTCTAAGCGAGCTAGACTGATTACTAGCCACTCCAGGGTCACAACCCCAGTTACAACATATCAGCACAAAGAAACTAGGTAACAGCCGAGCTAGTCCGGTAATTCAGCAATGCATCCGGCTGCTCTCCATATGGCTATGTCCTCTTTGCACAAGTCCAGCACCCTGTTGCACGAGCCGGCCAGCTGATCGAAGATCCTCGAGTTCCTTTCCTTCCATACCCTCCAATGTAACAAGATCACCACTGTGTCAAAATTCCTCCTTGCAGGTTTGGGAATCCACGCCCTGGCCTGAATCCACCAATCTTCCGTTGAGGTGAATCTGTCATCCGGCCCCTGGAAATCTACCCCAGTCCATGATTTGAAACGAAGCCACAGATGCTGTGTGAAAAGGCAATGCACAAACAAGTGTGTGCAATCCTCTGGTTGAGATGCCAATAACGGGCAGGAGCCGTTGGAGGGCCAGTTCCTGTGCTCCAGGTTGCCCACCGTGAGGCATCTTCTATGAACCACAAGCCACATAAAAAAAATTGAATCGAGGCGGAGCTTTGGATTTCTAGATCGGTTTATAGCATGCAAAGCTAGTGTTTCCCAAGAAGAACAACTGGTAGGCGCTCTTTGTCATGGTTCTAAACCTGACAGTAGAAAAGGGGGTAGGTATGGAGAGGCAAGATCTTAGCTATGGAGAAGATGTACACACGAGTTTTACGAGTTCAGGCCCTTCTCTGAGGAAGTAACAGCTCTACGTCTCGGTGCCCGGAGGCGGTCGATTGGATTATGTGTGTTGTGTTACATAGAGTGCGAACCCTTGTGCCAGAGGAGGGGGTGGCTTATATAGAGTGCGCCAGGACCCCAGCCCCACTCCATTACAAGGGAACTAATGTACATAAAGTAGAGGCGTTACTGGTAACGCCAGCATTAAGTGCTCTTAATGCTCATGAAGACTAAGGAATAAATATCTGGCCGTTGTGTGCTCTCCTGACTACTGGTCTTCGATATGGTCGAGTGATCTTCCTTGTGGTCGAGTGGCGATAAGTAACCATTGTCGAGTGATGTGACTGTCGAGTGGATTGCACTCGACATATGAGACTGGTGTTCTTCTGTCGACTCTTGGTCTTTTCATCTTCCAGGGTAGTGACCTTGGGTAGGACGTATAGGTCGAGCCTATGACCCTACCCCAGGTCTGTATCCTCATCACTCTTGACTGAGAATTGAACTTTCGGGCGTTGCTTTAAATCTGATCACCCACTGGGCGTTCCCCTGTTTAGAACTTGAGTAATCTCTGATTTTGCATTTTCCGAGTCAGTGGGGGCACGTCGAGTGCACCCACTGGGTGTAGTCCCCGAGACCACGGTCGGCTGCTGGCAGTCGACTGAGGTCTAATGAGATTTGATCATTCTGTCCCTTCTCTTTTTTTTGAACTCTTCGCTGAGTACTGATCTGATCCAGTGGGGGCACGCCTAGTGCACCCACTGGGTGTAGTCCCCGAGACTACTTTTGAATGTTTGATTCGGCAGTAGTCTTAGAGTAAATCTTTTCCTTCACTGTATGTGTCGACTGACATGTCTGTCTTTCTGGCTGCAGAGGTCTTGTGATCTTGGAGCTCGGCTCACCGACTTGAAGAAGAAACATATCAGTGTTGAACTTACACTCGAACTTGCAAAGAAGAACCTGAAGAAAGCTCAACAAGAAACAACTATCATGGGAGGTAATCACTCGACCACCTTGTCTGCTTTGTAGCTTTATGCTTGGCGCTGGCTTTTCTTTCAGTCTCTTTGAACCGAGTGAATTCACACAAGCAGATGTGCGTAGTGAAAATTGCCAACTTCAGTCTCGTCTGAAGAGTGTTGTTTCTTTAGAGAGGATGAAGGACGCTCTGGAGCAGAAGGATCTGGACCTGGCAGCTACTCAAAAGGAAGCACGCGAGAAGACGAAGCTTGCGGACGAGAAGCTGGCTTCAGTCAGCAAGTTGGAGGATGAGAACGCAACATTGAAGACGGTTGTCTCGGACGCCAATCGTGAAGTCGAGCAGCTGAAGAAGGACAAGGAGAATTTGACCGTTGAAGTCGAGGGTCTCAAGACCAAGGCCAGCAAGCTAGAGTCTCATCTGGAACAACTCGCGGCAAAGCTTGTACTGAAGCTGGAAGGTATGTCTACTCAGTTAGATAACAGTCGTCGACTGGGATTTGCAATATTGTCGACTCATTCATTGTTCGTTGTGGTGGAACAGAACTCTGTCGGGACTTCGAGGCTGAAACCGGACGGGTCGAGACAGGTCTCGACCCCATCAACTGCCCCATGAAGGATGAAGTCGCGATGAACTTGCTTCGACTGGAATCGCGCTTGGACGATGCAGTCGACTATCTGGCTCGGCTGAAGGCGGTAATGGTCCGAGTGGACGCTGAACTGTGGCCCCAAGCGGAAATGTCCCAAGACCTCGAGTCTTTGATGACTCGGCTAAATCAGATCGCAGACCGAGTGCAAGAGTGGAAGAAATCTTCTGCCCACTGCGGTGCTGACGTCGCCTTGTCTTTGGTCCGAGTGCACTGCAAGGAAGCAAGGGAAGACAAGCTGGCAGCTCTCAAAGTGGCAAACACCAAGAAGCATTCCTTCCAGAACTTCATGGACACCTTCCTCGAGGCAGCCACTCGCATCGCCGATAGCATCGACCTTGACAGCTTCTGTGACCCGGCCAGTCCTTCCCCCGCCGAGTGTCGAAGAAACATTCTGCCACCACTTTTATTTGCCTAATCGTTAAAACTTCTTCGGTCCTAACGCCTGAGCACTTTATTTTGCGGTTTAAGAAACTCTGTATGTATCACCTGACATATTGCGTCTGTCTTTGAATGAAATTCTCCTTTCCCTCGAATTATTGTCTGTTTGCTTAATGCAGCTTCTGGAGGAGAAAGGCCAGTCGACCGGTCCGGGGATCCTCGAATAGCATCGATTAGCTCATCAGCAAGGCACTCAGCAATGGTCTTGACGTTCCAGTCGACCGGTTGGGTGATCCTTGAGTAACACTGATCCGCTCATCAGCAAGGCACTCAGCAATGGTCTTGACGTTCCAGTCGACCGATCGGGTGATTCTTGGGTAGCATTGATCAGCTCATCAGCAAGGCACTCAGCAATGGTCTTGACGTTCCAGTCGACCGGTCAGGTGATCCTTGAG
>NC_057803.1:711195460-711227557 GCF_018294505.1 Triticum aestivum
AAGCCCCCGAGGGAGAGGTAGACTCTCCACTCGGTAGGATTTTTATCACTTAGGCGAGCACTGGGCTGCAGCTAAGCCCCCGAGGGAGAGGCAGACTCTCCACTCGATAGGATTTTTATCACTTAGGCGAGCACTGGGCTGCAGCTAAGCCCCCGAGGGAGAGGCAGACTCTCCACTCAGTAGGATTTTTATCACTTAGGAGAGCACTGGGCTGCAGCTAAGCCTCCGAGGGAGAGGTGGACTCTCCACTTGGTTTGATTTTTATCACTTAGGCGACCACTGGGCTGCAGCTAAGCGCCCATGGGAGAGGCAGACTCTCCACTCGGTAGGATTTTTATCACTTAGGCGAGCACTGGGCTGCAGCTAAGCCCCCGAGGGAGAGGCAGACTCTCCACTTGGTAGGATTTTTATCACTTCGACTTAGGCGAAAAAGATTCGCGGCTAAGGTAATGTACACAAAAGAAATAAACAACAATTATGCGAGAAGAGTAAATTAAGTCTTTTGATAGCCAAACTAAAAAGTATTTCTTATGACATCTAATCGGTCCGAACATTCAAGAATAAAAAGGGCGGAGCAGATCCGCATTCCAAGCGCGTGGCTCATCTTTATTGTGCTTAACGTTGAAGAGACGATACGCTCCGTGTGGAGCACCTTGGTGATAACGAAAGGGCCTTCCCAAGCAGGGGCGAGCTTGTGGGGCTTCTGCTGATACACTCGGAGGACCAAGTCCCCTTCCTGGAATGCACGACCTCTTACGTTCTTGGCATGGAAACAACGCAGGTCTTGCTCGTAAATGGTCGACCGGATCAAGGCCATCTCTCTTTCCTCCTCGAAGAGGTCGACTGCATCCTGTCGAGCCTGCTCTGCTTCTTCTTCTGAGAAGAGTTCGACTTGGGGAGCGTTGTGGAGCAAATCGCTCGGCAAGACAGCTTCGACTCCGTAGACTAGAAAGAATGGAGTCCATCCAGTCGACCGATTGGGGGTCGTCCTCAGCCCCCAAAGCACCGAGGGGAGTTCGTCGACCCAAGCCCCTGCTGCGTGCTTGAGGTCACGTATTAACCGAGGCTTCAGTCCTTTGAGAATCAATCCATTCGCTCATTCCGCCTGCCCATTCGACTGGGGATGAGCGACCGAAGCGTAATCGACCCTCGTGCCTTGGGAGGTGCAAAAAGCTTTGAACTCTTCAGAATCGAAGTTCGAGCCGTTGTCCGTGATAATGCTGTGCGGGACACCATATCTGAATATAAGTTCTCTGATGAAACTCACGACTGTGCTTCCCTCAAGGCTCTTGATAGGTTTGGCTTCGATCCATTTGGTAAACTTGTCGACTGCTACCAGCACATGTGTAAATCCACTTCTCCCTGTCCTCAGGGGTCCAACCATGTCCAGACCCCACACAGCGAAAGGCCAAACGAGAGGAATAGTTTTTAGAGCTGACGCAAGTTTGTGGGACATGTTGGAATAAAACTGACAACCTTCACACTTGTCTACTATTTCCTTTGCCATCTCGTTGGCGTGAGGCCAATAAAACCCAGCTCGGTATGCTTTGGCTACGATGGTCCGAGAGGACCATGGTGACCATAGGTCCCTGAGTGAATATTGTCAAGGATCATTCGGCCTTCTTCAGGCGTGATGCATTTCTGGCAGGCTCCAGTTACACTCTCTCTGAACAATTGTCCCTTTACGATCTGTCGAGCCTCTTCTTCATCCTCCGGGAGCTCTTTCCTAAGAATGTATGCAATGTATGGTACTGTCCAGTCGGGAGTGATAACCAAAACCTCCATGATCAACTCGACCACGGCTGGGACTTCAACTTTAGTCGGATCCTTGGCGCTCTTGGGTTGTGGTGGTTCTTCAGTGAACGGATCTTCCTGAACCGAAGGCGAATGGATATGTTCTAGGAACATGTTTCAGGGAATAGCTTCTCTCTTTGATCCTATCTTGGCTAACTCATCGGCGGCTTGATTTTTTTAGTCGGGGTATATGGTGGAGCTCCAAACCTTCAAACCTCTTCTCCAGCTTTCTCACTTCATTGCAATAACCTGTCATGGCTGGGCTCCTGACATCCCTGTCCTTCATCACTTGGTTAACCACCAAATCTGAGTCGCCATAGACCATAAGGCGACGGACGCCGAGTGAAATGGCCATACGCAATCCGTATAGAAGTGCTTCATATTCGGCTTCTTTATTGGAGGAATCAAAATGAATCTGGAGAACGTAACTAAGCCTGTCTCCGCGGGGGGACACCAAAACTACTCCAGCACCTGAACCATTCAACATCTTGGAGCCATCAAAGAACATAGTCCAATGCTCCGAATGAACTTGAGTCGGCAATTGCTGCTCAATCCATTCGGCCAAAAAATCTACGATTGCTTGGGACTTGATGGCCTTCTTTGCCTCGAATTTGATATCCAATGGAAGAAGTTCAATCGCCCATTTCGCCACTCGACCAGTTGCGTCTCTGTTATTCAGAATTTCAGATAGTGGTGCGTCGCTGACGACTGTAATGGAGTGGTCAGAGAAATAATGCGCCACCTTCTTCATGGTCATGTAAATTCCATAGACAAGCTTCTGATAATGTGGGTATCTTTCCTTGGACGGAGTCAAAACTTCAGAGAGATAATAGACCGGGCGTTGAACTTTGTAAGCTTTTCCTTGTTCTTCTCGCTCGACCGTGAGTATTGTGCTGACAACTTGTCCACTGGCTGCAATGTAGAGCAGTAAAGGCTCTTTGCTGATTGGCGCAGCGAGCACCGACTGGGTGGAAAGCAAGGTTTTGAGCTATGCAAACGCTGCTTCAGCTTCATCAGTCCACTCGAACTTATCATACTTCTTCATCAATCGGTAAAGAGGCAAGGCCTTTTCACCGAGACGAGAAATGAATCGACTCAGGGCGGCCAGACAACCAGTCAGCTTCTGAACGTCATGCACTCACACGGGTCGTTTCATTCAGATGATGGTATCGACTTTTTCTGGGTTGGCATCGATCCCTCGTTCGGAAACGAGAAAACTGAGTAACTTCCCTCCTGGAACTCCGAACGTGCACTTTGACAGATTCAGCTTGATATCATACCTTCTCAGGTTGGCAAAGGTTTCTGCAAGGTCAGTCAATAGGTCGGAACTTTTGCGGGACTTGACCACAATGTCATCCATGTACGCTTCCACATTCCGACTGATTTGAGTGAGTAGGCACTTCTGAATCATTCTCATGAATGTGGCTCCGGCATTTCTCAAACCAAAAGGCATGGTGACATAGCAAAAGCTGATGAAGGCTGTTTTTATTTCATCAGGACCATATAGTCGGATCTGATGGTATCCGAAATACGCATCCGAGAAAGACAAGCGCTCACACCCCGCAGTCGAATCAACAATCTGATCGATGCAAGGGAGAGGGAAATGATATTTCGGGCAGGCCCGATTGATATGCTTGAAATCAATGCACATACGAAGTGAATCATCCTTTTTAGGAACCATGACTACATTGGCTAACCACTCGGAGTAGTAGATTTCACGGATGAACTCTGCTGCCAACAGTCGAGCTACTTCCTCGCCGATTGCTTTCCTCTTCTGCACGACGGACCGCCGAAGGTGCTCTTTGACGGGTTTTACTTTGTGGTCGACACGCAAGAGGTGCTCGTCCAGTCCCCTGGGCACACCTGGCATGTCAGAAGGTTTCCATGCAAAGATGTCCCAGTTCTCACAGAGGAACTGGACGAGCGCTTCTTCCTATTTGCTGTCGAGTGTCGTTGATATATGAGTCGGTGCAGCATTGGGATCCGTCGGGCGAATATGGACTGGCTTCATCTCACCAGTCGATTGGGATGCAGAACTTGTGGCAAGCTTCTTGGCTCTCTGCAAATCACTCTGATCTGCACTCTTCTGATATTCTTGGAATTCAACTGATGCCATTTGTTCGTCGGCGATCTTGGAACCTTTCTAGAAACATTCCTCAGCCTTCTGCCGATTGCCTGTAATCGTGATCACACCTTTGGGGCCGGGCATTTTCAGTTTGAGATACACATAACATGGTCGAGCCATAAAGCGTCCATAGGTAATGCCTTGAATCACCGAAAACCACGTCAAGGGCGATCTGGCCGAGTGACTCGGCTTTCTTTCCGGGAATAACACCATGGAAACTCATATTGCTCTCGTTAAGCTTGGACATCGGAATGCCCATTCCTTTCAAGGTCTCCGCGTAGAGGATGTTCAGACCACTGATGCAATCCATCAGAACTTTGGTCAGTCGAGTGCCCCCAACCACAGGGTCGACCACCAGTGATTGCCTCCCAGGGGTGGCCACACATGCGGGATGGTCCGACTGGTCGAATGTGATGGCCGTCTGTGACCACCTTAGATATGTAGTCTTCTCGGCAGGGGCGACCATGTTTACTTCTCTGTTGATGACCTTCAATCGACTCTTACTTTCAACATCAGCAAAAATCATCAGAGTGGAATTGACCTTGGGATAACCATCGTCTTCCTCCTCATTTCCACTTTATCCGACTCGTTTTCTTTCTCATTGGGTAGTTTCTCTCAGAACTGCTAGATCAGGAGTCGACACTGTCGGGTGGTATGTTTCGGATAAATCAGATTACCTTCCTCATCTTTCTTTGTATGGATGTGGCACGGCAAATCCAGAACGTCATTTCCTTCCTTGTCCTTCACCTTCTTAGGGGGCTAGGGCCCCTTAGGTTTTCCCTTAAACTTTCCTTGGTTTGCTGCCGCAATCTCTCCAGGTGCCGCTGCTCGGCCTTACGCTTCTGTTTCCAACTGGAGTTACCTCCATCGGCCTCTTGACCGACTGGTTTGCGCTTCCCGCTATGGAGTCGATCCTCCTCTTCCCCGTTAGCGTACCGGGTGGCTATCTCCATCATTCGAGCCAGAGTCATATCACCAGTTTGACCGAATTTCAAGACCAACTCTATGTACTTGACGCCTTCCTTGAAGGTGCACATAGGCTGATGCTCTGAAACATTCTCGACAGTGTGATGCAAAGTGGACCATCTCTGGATGAACTCTCTCAAAGTCTCATTCGGCTTCTGCACGCAGTGCTGCAGCTCAGGCAATCCTCTGGGTCACTTGCAAGTGCCCTCGAAAGTTCTCACGAACACTCGGGATAGCTCTTCCCAACTGTGAATACTGCCCGGAGCCAACTAAGTCAGCCATGCTCGGGCCGATCCTTCCAACATGAGTGGAAGATGCTTCATTGCTATCTCGTCGTTACCGCCTTCAATCTGCACAGCCACTCGGTAATCTTCAAGCCAAGTTTCAGGCTTGGACTCACCAGTGAACTTGCTGACTCCGGAAGCCAGCCTGAAGTTGGGAGGTATCACTGCCGCCCTGATGGCTCTACTGAAACACTCGGGACCAGAAACATGCACTCGACTGCCACTTGGACGGTCTCTACCTAGGTCCTCTCTGTGTGCCCTGTTTCGGTCGACCAGGCCTTGAACGAGGATAGATCTCGCGTCAAAGCCTGGTTCCCTTGGGTCGATTGACGCTCTGCACTCACCACTATGCCGGCGCATATCATCATTCCGTTGAGGCACATACGACGCACTCCTCAAGGGAGGCGTGGGCCCTCGACGACGATTGTCACGGTCGAGTGGATGATCATATTGCCCACGCCCCTCATGCCGCGGAGGCGATCTGGGGCTGTGAGCCGACTAAACCATGTCCGCTGCAACGGATCTGCTGTGAATCCTGTTCCGCGACTGAGATACTGATGTATTCTGCTCTCCCGCTGCCCTGAGCAGGGCCCGGATTTGCATCAACCCTCTGCCGGCTTCTGACTGGGAGGGCTGGATCGACTCCACTATGCGGGCTGCGGCTGTGAGATTCTGAATCGGAGTGCGGTATACCTTATGTGGAGGCGGGAAGAGTTGGCGTCGACTGGATTCATGGATCCGCTCCTGAGCGCGCTCGTCGAGATCCCGCTAAAGGTTATCCAGTCGAGTGCACTCAGCTAGATTAGCTAAGCGTACCTCCTCCAAGGCCCGAGCCTCGGGGGTTTCCCCTACGATGGGCATGTGGAGTGCATCCATATTGCGGCGACGAAGTTCTTCCCTCTGCTGAGAGGAGAGGGGTTCGGGTCGGTATTCCTCGTGGGCGTGCGATGGATCGCCGCCTCCATCTCCGCCGTCTTCGCGGCGGAAACCAGGTGGGCTGCGAGGACCGTTGACCATCAAGACTTTGGCCGCAGGATCGCTGCTATTGCATTCGGATGCGGTCTCCGCGGATCCAGTCGACAGGTCGAACAGGCCGTGGAGAGTTTCGTCGGGCTCGATTGCCGTGACTTGATGGGTGGTCGATTGCCGAGCCACCGCATGTTTCACCCACCGCTGGAGCCGTGATCAACCGGATCGCTTGCGGCGGCGTACAGCGAGGGGAGAAAACGCCATTGGAGTCGACTGATATTGAGTCGACGGCTGCCGAAGAAGAACGCCACGAGCGCACGCGCGGAAGTGTGTCGCCCCTCGGACGGGGAGCGCCTCGGTGTCCAGGGGAGCTTCCTGAAGCCACGCAGAGTCATCAGCGACGAAAACGAGCGCGCCAAGACGGATCTCGCGGCCCTCAACCAATCCGCCGCCGGAAACCATGATGATGATGATCAGAAAAACTTGCAACTTCACCAATAAGTCGCTAAGACACCGGCCCCAAGGTGGGCACCAACTGTTGTGGTTCTAAACCTGACAGTAGAAAAGGGGGTAGGTATGGAGAGGCAAGATCTTAGCTATGGAGAAGGTGTACACACGAGTTTTACGAGTTCAGGCCCTTCTCTGAGGAAGTAACAGCCCTACGTCTCGGTGCCCGGAGGCGGTCGATTGGATTATGTGTGTTGTGTTACAAAGAGTGCGAACCCTTGTCCCAGAGGAGGGGTGTGGCTTATATAGAGTGCGCCAGGACCCCAGCCCCACTCCATTACAAGAGAACTAATGTACATAAAGTAGAGGCGTTACTAGTAACGACAGCATTAAGTACTCTTAATGCTCATGAAGACTAAGGAATAAATATCTGGCCGTTGTGTGCTCTCCTGACTACTGGTCTTCGATATGGTCGAGTGATCTTCCTTGTGGTCGAGTGGCGATAGGTAACCACCGTCAAGTGATGTGACTGTCGAGTGGATTGCACTCGACATATGAGACTGGTGTTCTTCTGTCGACTCTTGGTCTTTTCATCTTCCAGGATAGTGACCTTGGGTAGGACGTATAGGTCGAGCCTATGACCCTACCCCAGGTCTGTATCCTCGTCACTCTTGACTGAGAATTGACGATCGTCCTTCCGGGTCCGGGTCTAGATTGGTGTGTCCCTTGCGTCCGTGTCCAGTGTGGTAGAGTGAGCGACGTCCCAGACTTTGAGATATTGGGCAATGGCTGGCAGAGTAAGTCCACCAGCGATCTCCCTCGTCCAAGAGTGATTTCTTAACGCCTCCTTGACCGATCTTCCCCCGTCTTTGACGAAGGAGAACAACTGTGGTGCCAAGTCAGCAATAGAACTGCCGTCCGAGAGCCATTTGTCTGTCCAGAACATGGCCACCTCCCAATTGCCCAACTGGATTTGGCATGCCGCATTGAATACCGCATCCACCATCCTATCTGTGGTGTCAGGCAGCCCATGCCACGGCCTCACCTCGTCGTCCCAACGCAGCCATGGCCATCTGCAACGCAAAGCGATCCCGAACCATTTAAGGTTGATAATGCCCAGTCCGCCTAATTCCATTGGCATGCACACCCTGGTCCATGGCATAAGGCAGTGTCCTCCACCGATCTCCATTTCTCCTTTCCAGATGAACCCTCTGCAGCGCCAGTTGATGACTTTAATCGCCCATGCAGGTAGTGGCAGTGCTGCCATGAAATGAATGGGCAAGGCCATGAGTACCGATCGCGTGAGTGTGAGCCGTCCTGCCGCAGCCATCATCTTAGGCTTCCATCCCTTCATCTTGCTGGACAATTTGTCTATGAGTGGCGTCAAGTGCTGGCGCTTTAGTCTGTAGATCGAAAGGGGGAGAGCCAAGTATTGAAATGGGAAGGGTTGTTGCTTGCATTGAAAATGTTGAGCTAGCGCTGAAGCTAAGCTCTCGTCACAGCGAATGCAAGTGATCGTGCTCATGTGCAAGTTGATCCGCAGCCCAGACGCCTCACCAAACATTGTAAGATCGCGGAAATAACCTGCAGGTCGTTGTTCTCGGGCTTGAAGAACAGTACAGCATCATCGGCAAAAATTGATGCCCTCGGCGTCGTTCTGCCATCGGCAAAAATAGCACGTATGGAATTCTCTCACGTAGTACATGCATAAACCTGGGAACGGTTTGGTCTCGAACTATAGTTTCAATTTGGTTTTCCTGTTAGGTTGCCTTAGTTTGGTGGAAATGGGTTGAGCCTCGATCGTAATTCGGTTCGGTGTGGACTTTTATAATTAATAGATTAGGTTAGTTTGGTCTGGACAGAGACAAATTGGTTTCAGACCGTTTGAGACCATGGATAAAAACCAGTCTAGCAACCAGTTTAAGCACGCACCATCAGGAGCGGCGGAGCCAGCATAGAGCTATTGGGTTCAAGTGAACCCAATGGATTTTACCGAGTACGTGTGTATATGTACGTATTCACTTGATGTGAACCCAGTAAAATATCTTGGCTGACCCCAACAAACAAAATACACCTCACATGAAACAAAGGGCCCAAAAGAAAAGAGCCCACAAATCATTCACGCAAACATGCAGCCCACGGGGCACGCCTCATGCCCTCATCTATCGTCTACTTAGCCCCTAAAAAAATCTAGCGTCTGCTTCTTTTCATTGTTCCTCTGTTTGTTTCTCCAATTCCCATCTAGCCTGTTCGTGTTGCTCCGCGACTCAGCCGCCGCCGCACACCCGCGGCAAGCAGCGGATGCAGATTGACATCTGCAACGATTGAATCCCAAAACTTGAGATGATTAGATTAAATTGCCGCATCTTCTCTCTTTTGTATGTGTTCTATCTAGACTAGTAGCTTAGTACAATTTCAATAGCTTTTTTTTTGCAGGGAGTACAATAACTATTGTTATGCCCTCGTCTTTTTTTAGAAAAATACTACAGGAACTTTGATTGATATAGTTTACAGAGCCGTATTTTTTGAAGGGAACTCGCCCACTAGATTAGACGTAGGCAAAGTGCATCAAATGTCACTGCAGCTAGTCTCCCAAAGCCTACTATTCATGCAAAAATTAACTTAGATGAGTTGCCTTATAATCCGGACGATCGGAAGAAAATTTTAGAGTACACAAGAAATCCACAGAAGCAAGATAAGATTAGGCGCAAATATTTAACGAGGGACCTTATAGGCCACCGTCTAATTTAATAACCCATAGAGGAAGATTGGAGATACTCAAGAAAGATTTAATCCAAATTGTTGATGAATATGGTCCTTGGCTTGAGTATAGTGATAAAGTGTATAAGGCCTTGTGTTTATGCTGCTACCTTTTCAAATATTACACTAAGGGACAAGCTGGACTAGCGCATTTGCAATTAATGACTGGAACGGTTGGAACAAGAAAAACAGACTATATACTCATGATGGTAAGGCTAATGTTATTAGCTTTCGTAATGCTAGTAAAAAAGATGTGATGCTTTGATGAATCAAGTTGAGTCAATTAAGGTTGTCTTGATAAACGAACTGATCTTACAAAAAAGCAAAATCGAATCCGGCTTAGTGCTTTCATGATACTTGTTGCATTAAGTCTTAAATTTCCGAGGCGATGACGAGTCAAAAGAGTCAAAAATAAGGAAATTTTTTAAGAGTTAGTACATACTTTGGTAAACTAAAATAAAGCTATACGGAATGTAGTTATGGAGTGAATCCAATGGCCAAATTTTCTAGCTCCGCCCCTGACCATCAGCGCCATGTGAGACCAACGCTTGGTTTAGGTGCAGCCGCCGCCGGAGATGAGTGACATGAGCGCACGTACCACCCCGCCACCACCGAGATCTCCGATGACAATAGTCAACTCCATGCGGAACACGAGGAACCCAAAGACGAGGCCTTCGACGATGCTGTTGACAATGAAGATGGCCGTGTGCTCGACCTTGCCGATGTGGCTAGCGAAGGCGACGGTGACGAAGCCGATGAGGAACTGAAAGATCCCGGTCAGTATCATCGGCCCAACGATATGCCAAAGGGTCTTGCACACAGCACACGTCCGACAAGGTCTTGCAGCCGGCCACGCGCCACCGTGCCAGCGCCACCATCTGCTCTTCCGGTGTACGGCACGTACTACGTATAGTGAAGCTACTCACACCAAGCACACACCAAGCTAGCTGTTGTTCATATGTGCCTTATACCTTTCCTAGTTCTGTACATGTTAAATTTGGGGTCCAACGTTCTAGTTGTTGCTGACTGACCCACGGTTTAAAACTTTGGGTTCAAACTGTACGTAGAAAGAGGTCTGGATGGATTTGGCTTGAAAATACATTCAGTTTGGATTGGTTTGGATTGTAGCATTTGCAGTTTGGTCTGGTTTGGTTTGATCGCTGGACTTATACATGTATGGGTTGGCCTGGATTTAGTTTGGATTACAAACTATTCCCAGGTTTAGGAACATATGCTTGTAGGAATTGTAATAATATCAAGTTTCCTCTCTATGTGCTTAAAGTTTTGAAGCTATGCTTGTTTTGCCTTCCTATGCTAGTTGATTATTGTTCCCATAAGTTGTTTGCTCAAAAAACCCTATGCATAGGAAGTGGGTTAGGCTTAAATGTGCTAGTCATATGCTTCATGATGCTCCCGTTATGTTTCAATTCTTATCTTTTATGTGAGCATCATTGCCATCATCATGCCTAGCTAAAAAGGCATTAAAGAAAAGCGCTTCTTGGGGGACAACCTAATATTTACCCTTACTGTTTTTGTGTGTTCACATGATTAAGCTACTGTATTAATCATGGTTTATAGCTTTTTTTCAATAAAGTGCCAAGTAGAACCTTCGGGAAGACTTAGAAGAAGTTTATGTGATCTTGCTGTAAAAAACAGAATGTTTTGCGCTCACGAGATTAGCTGCCATTTTTTTACTGAATAGTGATTTTAGGTTGATTCTTTTTGCAGATGATTAATAGATAAATTCCTCAGGTCCACCAATTTATTTCATAATTGTTTGAGTTCCATAAGTTTACTTTGATACATATTACTACAGACTGTTCTGTTTTTGACAGATTCTGTTTTCATTGTGCTGTTTGCTTATTTTGTTGAATCTATGGCTAGTATGTAAGGGTATGAACCATATATAAGTTGGAATACAGTAGGTTTAACACCAATATGAATGTAGAATGAGTTCATTACAGTACCTTAAAGTGGTGATCTATTTTCTTTTACTAACGGAGCTTACGAGTTTTGTCTTGAGTTTTGTGTGGTTGAAGTTTTCAAGTTTTGGGTAAAGATTCGATGGACTATGGAATAAGGAGTGGCAGAGCCTAAGATGGGGGATGCCCAAGGCACCCCAAGGTAATATTCAAGGACAACCAAGAGCCTAAGCTTGGGGATGCCCCGGATGGCATCCCCTCTTTCGGTTTCGTTCATCGGTAACTTTACTTGGAGCTATATTTTTATTCGCCACATGATATGTGTTTTGCTTGGAGCGTCATTTTATCTTGTTATTATTTGCTTGCTGTTATTTAGATTAATGTTTTGCATCTTTAGTTTCAATAAAAATGTCAAGGATAGCCTTTGCCATGCTTATTTTGCTAGTATACATATTGCTGTTTGAAAACAGAAAGTTTACCGCTGTTGCACAAATTCCCTAGAAAAGTAGGAGAGCGGTATAACGTTGAAACTTTTTGCATATTAAACTCGGATAAATTTATTACAGTGGGATTTTTCTCTCATAATTTTTGGAGTTAGGGAAGTATTGATACTCTTGCATTCTTTACAGACTGTACTGTTTTGGCAGATTGCTCTTATGGTTGCATTGTTTGCATATGTTTGCTTGTTTAATGATTCTATTTGAGGATAGGAGTATTAAATATGCAGAGACATTTAGTATTCAATGTTGAATAATAATGTTAGTGATTTTTTACAGTAGAAGATGATATGGTTTTGCATTGGTTTATACTAACCTATCTCACGAGTTCTTGTTGAGTTTGGTGTGGATGAAGCTTTTGATCAAAAGAGAAACCTTGATATGAGAGGAATTAAGGAGACATAAAAGCTCAAGCTTGGGGATGCCCAAGGCACCCCAAGATAATATTTCAAGAAGTCTCAAGATATTTAGTTGCAGGGTTGTTTGAGAGAGACCATCTTCATCCTACGCCTCTCACGGATTGATAAACCTTAGGTCATCTATTTGAGAAAAATTTGCTACTGTCCTACAAACATGTGCACTTGCAGGCCTAACAACGTCTATAAAAACAAGGTTGTGTAGTAGACATCAGCGGCACCCACCGAGGCTGAATCTTGTAGCGTCGCCGCCGACAGAGGATGCCATGTTTTCTCACGTACCTGGGAGTGGAAGCATTGATCAGGCACAATTCAATAGATTTCCCTGATGTCCCTACTTAGTATTTTGAATCACTCTATCAGTCGCTTTGCTTATCTATGCTCTCTAGTTCATTCAACCTTTTTGATATCAGTTCAGTTCGGCCAGTTTAATCTGCTGCTAATATCTGTGTTTAATTTCAGGAGAACCATGTCTATCTTAATTAGCTTTGTTAGGGTAATGTTGATATGTATCTTATTTGGATTTTGGACATGCTACAACTATATGTTTAATCATTTTTCTGGGATGAATTTTGCTTTGATCATAGGGTAGTAATCTGGATTAATGATGTGTGTATCCTCATTTGTTAGTATTTTCTTTTCAAATGTTCCTTCGTTAATCTTGTTCTGCATGTCGTAAGAGTTATATATCTGGTATGGTTGTCAAATGTGATAATCGATTCTAGATATGCTGGTTGGTTGGGAGGATGCATCAGTCACATTATGCTGTCCCTTTTCCAGCATATCTTTCAGTAATATTTTCATCATATTGTTTTGTATGTAATCTTCTCCTCACGTACACTTATCTTATCTGCATGTTACTCATGAACGATCCAGTCAAATTGAACATGAGAAATTTGGGTTTTCAAACGTTGGAGCTCATAGCCTTCCTGCATGGTCCCGCACGGGAGATTGCGGCAATTACTGTGGCTGCACAGGTCAGCCCGTAGCCGTCGTGCACTTTGGCGGTGGTGAAGATGAGGCCGGCGCACACCATGGCACAAGCGGCGATGCGGACGCAGACCTGATCGATGCATGTACTGGTAAGGTTTTTCTACAACTCATGTTCTGTTTTCACCTTTCTCTCTTGCAATTTGCCCATCTACGTTGTGACAAAAATTCAGTTTAGATATAGTGCACTAATGTTTCACGTTCCGAAGGTTGCTCAATGTATCTGACATGATGGCGTGTACTTGAGTTATAATGTGAACACTGGCTGCTAAGCTACTGTCTAGGAATCCAATATTTATGCTAATTCACAACTGTTTTGGAAGGGAAGCTAGGAGAATTTAGAAATCATTTGTTCATAGTCTTGAAGTAGCTGTCCAAATCTCCCTTTCTTGACTGACATAATCAGATCAAATTTCAGTTTATTTCTATGACACATCTCCACATTCTTGATTGACACAGATAAAATAATAATAATATCGCTGCATGAATATGATTTTACCACAGAGAATTGAGATTACAAAAGGCGGAACTACCGTGGAGCAAGGAAGAAACGAATATTGCTTTGCAAGTAGATGGAGCTTTTGGAATAATTATATTTCTTTGTTGTGTAGGACTGATGGCAGCAAACTGTTAGCTACAGCTCTCTATGGAAGGGGTTTTGTGGTAGCAAACTGTTGCGCTTGTGGTCCTATTATCAAGTATTAATTTCTGCAAGTATTTCATGGTAGGAAACAATTGTTGCTTGGTCGAGTAAAAGATTGAAACTGTCTCCTTGGTCGAGTATTAATTTCAGCAAGTATTTCCGTGATTGTGACTGAATAGAATTTTGCATGATTTATATAAGATTAAAGGTTGATGCGTCTCTTATGTCTGCAGATATATTGTATGACTCGTGGTCGCCTGCGATGACTGTAAAAGTGTCCCCTACTGATTGATTCTGGGAATCATGTGCTGAATCTTTTGGTGATGTCTGATTGCATCATTCATGCTTTAAACCTGCTGGTGGTTGAGGACTTGTAAAATAGACTATTGCTTTAGTTGGGATAAACTTGATGTTAAATGCATTTTGTGGAGAAGAAAAATCCTTTAATTTATTTGTCGCGACATCAGAGTTACTTTGTGTGTAATACGGTATGTTTAAATTTGAATTGCATGCATGATTGTTTTAGACTGCTTCCCTATGTGAGATTGTTGGATTATTTGTGTTGCATCTTTCACCTGTCAGTCAATTTTTTTGTATTTCTTTCCAACCATTAAGGCGCAACTACATCATGTTGTGAATGTGGCAGCGAACTCCTGAAACACTACCACTGTCGATGTATTTTGCTTTGCCATCAAATGGGAGCATAATTGAGTCTGATTGCTAATAAGAGGGCGTGAAACAACATAGGTTTACCTACTGTTCGGCTGCGGAGTAATGGTCTTACTTATTGGGGACGACTTGTAGCATTTATGGATGACCCATTGTCCTAAAAAGGATCCGGGGTGCCTGGATGACCCATAGTCTTAGATGTAAAGAGCCATGGTGTCAATAGTCCCGATGGACGATGGCCCAGAACTACCGGCTTTACTCTTTCGGACTCACCAATACGGGTAGTCGTACTCCGAATGACCCACAAGTACCGGTAGTCAGGGTAGAGACGGCCCAGAATTTTGGGATGGAGGGACTCGTATATGGAGCTTACAAGCCTCTTCGCATGGTGCATTCTGGATCCTCTGCAACTACTAGTTGCGTCTGGACTCTGGACGCCACTAGGAACAGTGGTGGATCCAGGAATTCAACTTTGGGTGTTTAATTTTTTTCCACCCTAACAAAGAAGTCCATTGGTCCACGGCAATACAAATTGTTCACAACAGTAACAAGAAGAAAATTACCAAGAGCTATATATCTCTAAAACCAAAGATAATTCATTAGATTCTCAAAAGAAAGATAATTCATTCGCTTTTTTACTAATGAAATAAATCTGAAGATAATTCATTTGTTGTTTCTAAATCAACAACATTCCTCTTTACTAATATGGTCATGTACAGAGCTATATATATCTCTAAATTCAAACATAAGCTACACATGTACCGGTCAACGAATGAAATTTCAGATTGAAACTTTGGACTGAGCTTTTTTAGGGGTGTTTGGGCTGTGCTTAGAGCACCTACAACGGGGCATCCGAAACCCGCCTCAAACATCCGGGCGCATTCGCCACATCGGACTGACGACCGTGTCTCACATGAA
This sequence comes from Triticum aestivum, assembly GCF_018294505.1. Lineage (NCBI taxonomy): Eukaryota > Viridiplantae > Streptophyta > Magnoliopsida > Poales > Poaceae > Triticum > Triticum aestivum. The sequence goes on from NC_057803.1 coordinate 711,210,861, forward strand.
AACACTCTGAAACCAGACGGTCCGAAGCTCGTCTCATCCGTTGCCGCGTAGCGCTGCTCCAACGGGTGGCGTAGTGCCCTAGCCCGATTATTTATGCCGACCGCGGGCACCGAAACCCTACACATCCACATTTCCCCCCTCCCGTCCAACGCCGCCGCTACTTTCCACTCCCGTCTACATTGTGCACATCTCCGACGACGAGGCGTAGTTAGCTAGCGTGTGCGTAGTATGTAGGATTTATTTTGCATGGTTTGTATGGATTTAGGCAATGAAATATGCGAGACTCGGATGCATAGCACTGTCTATGAGGCGTGACCAGTCACTGTCCGCGGGCGGGCCCGGTCGCGCCCGCGGACATTTGAGGGGTCGGATTTACCAAGTCCGGCTATAGATGCTCTTAGTATCTCTCGTGGGCAGAGGTGGCTTGTTGCTGCTCTTGGCCTACTGGTTGTTTAGTTATGGTTAGTAGCCGATGAGTTAATATTGGCCTGTTTGCCACATGAGAGCTGCTGTGTAACCTCTCAAAGTATGCTACTCTTATTTATTTATTTTTGCCATTTATCTATATATAGAAATTTTTGTGCAGCAAATTTTGGGTGTACATCTGTACACCCTTGACCCACTACGAATTCCAATCCTTGCCACTTAAGAGCATCTCCAGCCATTTGGCCCCCCAAGCGTACGTGGCGAATGCCTTTTGACATTTGCGCCCATGTTTTTTTCGTCCTGGGGGCGATCGAGTTTCCAGCCGCGCCCCCAGGTTTCGGCCCACAGACGCATAAAAATTCAAACTTGCCTTTACTGCTGCCAAAAAAGGCCACAGGTTCGACGATTATCATGCCACAAGTCAGCGACCATCATGCCGCAGGTTGGCGATCAAAACATAACCAAAAGTTCGGCGATCAATAGGAAGGAATCGTAGACATAGAACACATCAAACAGCAGGCCCCTCTGTCATGGGACTGGCCGGGGTGGCCATCGGCGTGGCTTCAGTGCTCGGGCTCGGCGTCTGGGTGGGCGTGGCATCAGTGCTCGGGCTCGTGGTCGCCGTCGGTCCGGGAATCTGGTTCAAGATGAGGCCGCGCTCCGCCAGGTACCATGCCTTCACCTGCTCGTCCATCGTCGACATGTCTGCCGCCATCAAGAACGCCTAGTCGGTGTTCCTCTTTCTTCGCAGCGATGTTTGTCCTGAGAAGGTCGAGCTTGACGTCCTGCTTCGTCATCAACACCGACCACTTCGTGTCGGACTTCTCCTCCCTCTTGGCGGCGTTGTTCTTGGCATCGGCGATGCACTGCCCGATCGATGATTGCAGCCATTCGACAGTTGGTGCTGCGTTGAAGCCGGAGGGGGAGGCACGCGGTGGCGCACCATCCGTGAAGGTGATGTTGGGGTTGAAGCTGCCCTGCGCGTCGCCGTCGGAGTAGCTAGGCGAGGGCGCGTACCCCCATAGTGGTGGAGAGAAGTTGGCCGGCGAAGCGATGCTCTGCTGGCTCCCCCACGCGGCTTGTGGGCAGTGGCCGGGCGGAAGGTTCATCATCCCGCGCGAGACGCCTCTCCCTGCTCTACCGCCGCCGCCGCCGCGTCCCTGGCCTTCTTCATGATGAGCATATTTCGTTGGTCGGTGGTGACCGCCTCCCTCCCGGCGATCAACGTCGGCCTTCCACTCGGCGTTCGACATACCAGGGGGCCTTGCCATCGGCTTCCTCTGCCTTGGCTGGACGGCACCATCGGTGCCTAGGTGAGGGGCCACATATATCTTCGGCGGCATGGCGGGCGGATCTGGGGAAGAATGGAGGGAACGGCAGGGGAGAAGGGAGGGACAAGGGGGAAATGGAGGGAAAGGGGAAGAAATCGAACAGTGTCGCCGACAGCACGGGCCCACACGCCTTTTCGCTTCAGTCGGCGCCCCTCAGCGCGCTGGGTTCGGTTTGGGTTCACCGGCTGTTATTTCGGCCCGAACCGGTGATAAACAATGATCTGAGAGCGTGACTGGGCTGATTTTTCGCCGCCGACGCTAAAAAAGGCGCCCTGCGGAGCCTGTTGGAGGTATGAGTGGAGATGCTCTAACTCTTGATTCAATTCGTAGCACTTCAGATGTCAGCGTGCCTGAGGGAGTTCCGGACTAGGGGGTGTCCGGATAGCCAAACTATCATCATCGGCCGGACTCCAAGACTATGAAGATAGAAGATTGAAGACTTTGTCCCGTGTCCGAATGGGATTTTCCTTGGCGTGGAAGGCAAGCTTGGCGATACGGATATGTAGATCTCCTACCTTTGTAACCGACTCTGTGTAACCCTAGCCCTCTCCGATGTCTATATAAACCGGATGGCCTTAGTCCATAGGACGGACAACAATCATACCATAGGCTAGCTTCTAGGGTTTAGCCTCCTTGATCTCGTGGTAGATCTACTCTTGTTACCCACATCATCAATATTAATCAAGCAGGACGTAGGGTTTTACCTCCATCAAGAGGGCCCAAACCTGGGTAAAAACATCGTGTCCCTTGTCTCCTGTTACCATCCGCCTGGACGCACAGTTCGGGACCCCCTACCCGAGATCCGCCGGTTTTGACACCGACATTGGTGCTTTCATTGAGAGTTCCTCTGTGTTGTCACCGATAGGCTCGATGGCTTCTTCGATCATCGTCAACAACGCAGTCCAGGGTGAGACCTTCCTCCCCGGACAGATCTTCGTATTCGGCGGCTTTGCACTGCAGGCCAATTCGCTTGGCCATCTAGAGCAGATCGAAAGCTACGCCCCTGGCCGTCAGGTCAGATTTGGAAGTTTGGACTTCACGGCCGACATCTGCGGGGACTTGATCCTCGACGGATTCGAGCCACAGCCGAGCATGCCGTACTGTCACGATGGGCATGATTTAGCTCTGCAGCCGGACAGTACCCTGGAGGCCGCACTCGAACCCGCTTCGATCTTCGACTCGGAGCCAGCTGCGCAGACCAAAGATGGATGGCTAGACACCACCTCGGGGGCTGCAATCTCTACGGCGATAGAGCCGAACACCGATCTTGTCCCCCATGAAGCTCGTGACTCCGAGGTGCCGGACTCCTTGCCGAACTCCGGGCCTCCCGCGCCCCCTCCAGTCGAATCCGATTTGGCGCCGATCATGGAGTTCACCGCGGCGGACATCTTTCAACACTCACCTTTTGGCGACATCTTGAGTTCGCTAAAGTACCTCTAGTTATCAGGAGAGGCCTGGCCGGACTGCGGCCAGGACGGTTGGGATGCGGACGACGAAGAAATTCAGAGCCCACCCACCACCCACTTGGTAGCCACTGTCGACGACCTAACCGACATGCTAGATTACGACTCTGAGGACATCGACGGTATGGACGACGATGCCGGAGACGACCAAGAACCAGCGGCTAACGGGCGCAGGAAAGCCACCCCATCCCACAACGTATGCATGGTGGACACACCAAAAGGAAGCGACAATGAGGAAAAACGGGACATGGCGAAGGACAACTCCCCCAACAGACAAACAAAGTGGCGACGCAAGTGCCGCCCGAAGACCGGCATCGACAAAAACGGTACCCATATAGACCCGGCCCTAAAGCAGGGCGAAGCAGTGGACGACGCACACGTCAACAAGCAGCCAGCCGGACATGAACCGGACAAGCAACCCATCCCCGGCGAAGATGATCTCACATCACCAGAGCATACGAATCTCCATAACAGGCTCGTTGCCACTGCAAGAAGTTTGAAGAAGCAAAAGTGGAAGCTCAAAACAGCGGAAGACACACTCAGAATAAGATGGAGCAAAGTACTCAACACCGCAGATAAATATGGCACTAGTCACCAGACAAAGAGCTACCCGAAGCGCAAGTTGCTGCCCGAATTTGACGAGGAGGCCTTCGAGCCGCCGCAGTCAAAAAAGAAAGGGGCCGCCTGGCCGGATAGACGACCAGATGACAGGCCAAGAGCAACACGGGGCGCCACACACAAGCCGGCACATGATCAGCCTAAAGATCTTCAGAAAAAGGATAACCCGGCCAGGTCTATCTATGGGCCAAAAAAGAAGACTCCAGGAAGTAACACAACCAGCCGAGCATCTGAAGACAACGGCACACCCAAATACAGGGGCGCCGCACACCCACTATGTTTTACCGACGAGGTACTGTATCATGGATTTCGAGCGGGATTTAAACCCATAAACATAGAGGCATACGACGGAACAACAGACCCCGGAGTCTGGATTGAGGATTATATCCTACACATACACATGGCAAGAGGAGACGATCTCCATGCCATAAAATACCTTCCCCTCAAGCTCAAAGGGCCGGCCCGGCATTGGCTTAATAGCCTCCCAAAAAATACGATTGGGAGTTGGGAAGAGCTTGAGGATGCGTTTCGAGCAAATTTTCAGGGGACTTATGTCCGGCCTCCGGATGCAGATGATTTAAGTCACATAACTCAACAGCTCGGAGAATCAGCACGCAAATTCTAGAACAGGTTCCTCACTAAAAAGAACCAAATAGTCGACTGTCCGGACGCTGAAGCCTTGGCAGCCTTCAAACACAACGTCCGAGACGAATGGCTCGCCAGACACCTGGGCCAGGAAAAACCAAGAACAATGGCCGCACTAACAAGTCTCATGACCCGCTTTTGCGCGGGGGAAGACAGCTGGTTGGCTAGATGCAGCACCAGCAACCCGAGTACATTCGAAATCAGGGATGGAAATGGGAAATCACAACGCAAAAAAGATCAGCGCCGGAACAAGGAGAATGGCCCAAATAGTACGGCGGTCAACGCCGGATTCAAAAGCTCTCGGCCGAACAACAAAACACTGCCCTTAAAGGATAACAGTGACGAGTTATCCAACCTCAACAAGATTCTGGATAGACTGTGTCAAATACACGGTACCTCCGGGAAGCCTGCAAACCATACCCACAGAGATTGTTGGGTCTTCAAGCAGTCCGGCCGACTTAACGCCGAACACAAAGGGCTCGACACACCAAGTGACAGTGACGAAACCCAAAAGTAGCGCTCCGAAAACAAAAAGACTTTCCCATTAGAAGTCAAAACAGTGAACTCACTTCACGTGATAACACGCAGCGCGGCTCCTGCTATACCAGGACACCGTCCGCAGACTGGCGATAGAACCCACCAAAATTCGTTATAGCAGCACTTCCTTCAAAGGAGTGACGCCAGGCCTTTTTAGCCAATTTTACAGGCTCTGTACCACTAGGGGTCGTGTTCGGTTCATCCGACAACCTCCGTCGCGAAAAGCTCACCCTCCATCGCCCCATTTGGCAGTAGCCCTTAAGCACTACTGGGGCGTGCAGTTTTCGCGCGCTTTCATGCAATACTGCATTACGCGTCTCTTACGCTTAAAAATGCCCGGTCCACGTGGCATATTCTTAAAACTCCAGGTGTCTCTCGACCATGGAGAATGTGCGGCTGCCTAGACAGCCACACATTATTCCGACCTTGCAGGTCAAAGCCCCTAAAAACAGGTCATTTAGACCTTGGACATGGTTAGACGAGTCCGGCAAGGGGCTTCCCAGCCGCATACCCCCTTTTTTTAGGGGGTCGCGCGCATAAATGATGAAAGCCAATAAAGCTCAACTTTCTTCATCTTCCATATTATACTTTATTTTGATACACTTTTTGCATGATATTTCTTAGAAACTAAGTCCTTCTCTTTTACAGATGAAGCACGTGCTACACCCGTCCACGATACAGCACAACGGAGACACAGGCGCAGACGTGCAGTAGGGACCCGTTGCAAGGATTCTTTTCAGATTAAGACCCTGCGTAAACCTTTCTCACTGTCTCTTGTTGATACACATCCCCGGTTTCCTACCAGAGACGAGGAGGAGGCTGGCGTTTTGGCATCGGCCGCGTCAGAAGTTCCCGCCTGTACCTGGACACTAGGGGCTTAGGGCTTTATTCTGCCCGACATCATAAAGACTGAACACCTCAGGGAGTGTTCAGCGTCTTGAGGTAGGCCTTATATGCATTAGCTCCGAATCATGTCTTTGGTCAAATGTTTGGTTTGCCCGGCTCCTGTGTTTTGCTTCCTTACATTCCGTATCATCGGCTAACGCGGCACCAGGAGAACTACTGCGATTGTGCCCCGGTTCGGCCGGGAGAGCACCTCAGTAGAGAAAGCCGAAAACTGACTGTCATGATATAGCGAGAGACTGGTCAACCACTCGATCGACCATTGGAATGTTTAGAATTCCTCCGCTTTAACGAAAGACCGCTTCCCGGTCAGGCACATACGCGCCCCAAGTTCGGAGAAGCGCGGTGCCATCAGGGGCTATATAGTAGCCCCACATTCGAGCTCCTATGGCTAAGTGAAAGTGATAAAGCATTATAGTCCGGTTGCCTAGTTTGCTATGCTATCACCTCCTTAAAAGGACCAAGACGTTGGATTAAGTGTGAAAAAGCGTTTTTCTTTTTGCAAACACCCCCGCACCATGTGCGTGGGGGCTGAAGCCAAAGACTGCCATCTTTCAGATTATACATACATATACGGCCGCACAGGAGATAGTTCAATACTTGAACACACAAATATAAAAAGTCATTGCATTATAAACATGATCTTAGAAATCATACATGTCATTCAAACATAACATCTTTCGAGCACTGCGACTCTATTATATGAGCGCCCTGCAGGACTTCCTCAAAGTAATGCTCGGTGGGGAATCGGCTTTTGTCCGAACCCCGGGATGCAACAGCGGTGGCATCCATCTCCGCCTAGTATGTTTTACCATGGGCGAGAGCCATCCGCGTACCTTCTATGCATGCCGACCGCTTCATCGCCTTAATATGCGGCACTGCCCCAAGGAATTGCTGCAACAAGCCAAAATAACTCTTCGGCTTGGGGCTTTTCGGCCACAGATGAGTTACCACATCCGTCATGGCCAGTCCGGAAAATCTATTCAGCTCAGCCCACTCAACCAGCCGATCACTCAACGGAAGTGGACGCTCCGGACTATGGAATTGAGACCAGAAAAGCTCTTCCATTTCATGATCCTCCTGGCTTCGAAAGTGAACGACTGCATCAGCCGCACTCGCCGCCAAGTCTAGATAAGGATCCTCCGCACCGTACAATCGGCCCAGCTGAGCATACTTCGGATCCGTGAACTTCCTACGCAGCATAAAGGGCTTTCCAGCCACAATGTCTCCGACCTGACGCAGTTCCTCCTTCATAGCCCGCATCGCACTACGGGCATCCTTGGCTTCGGCATCGGCCTTCTTCAGGTCCTCTTGCTCCGCTCGGCGTTCTCCTTCAAGAACCTCTAGGCGGTCGGTAGCAACTTTTAAGTTCATGGCCATTCCGGCCATCTCCTCCCTGCTTCGACAGTGAGCAGCCTTCTCGGCTTCTAGCTCTTCCGCTGCCTTCAAGGCAGCCGCCTCGCTTTTTCTGGCTTGCTCCTTGGCCCGAGCAAGTTCTGCTCGAAGGCCTTCCACAGCAGCAGCACCATCTGCATCAAGCATACAACTTGTAAGGAATGGGCGTCAGCTCCCTTACTAAGCGACCGCGGCGCAATCACATACCTTGTGACTCATCAAGTCGTTTATTGACCAGCGAGATGTCCGCATCTGTAGCATCGAGTTGCTTCTTCAGGTCGGCGAATCCATCCGTCCGGCTGGCCACCGAACATTCCGCCACCTGCATAGGAAAGGCGACAGTTAATAACTGAGACTATGATCCTAGGCACGCTGCCGTTTTCGACAGCATACCAAGTCTCAGGGGCTACTATACAGGGCGCACTTCATGTGCAAAACTGTCAACAGGTATGTCATTTTTTGCGTACCTCAAATCCCGTCAGTAAACTTCCGACGGCCTCATACAACCCGCTTTCGGCGGACGAGATCCTCTCAATCACATTACCCATTAATGTGCGGTGATCTTCTGAGATGGACGCCCTATTAAGCAAATCCTGCAGCTCCACCGGCCGTACTCCAATGGGTGTCGAACTCTCCGGCCCCGCCGGACTCGGGGAGACCCTCCGCGACGACACCTCAGGGTCGTCCGCCCCGTGCGATGGGGCGGCAGATGGAGGCGTTTCGCTCTCCATCATCTCCGGATGAAGGTCTCCCGAAGATGAGCTGTGCTGAGATGGGCTGAGATCCGAACTACAAGAGGGCTGATTCCTCCGAGGAGACAGTACGGTCGGGGCGCTTTCTGGCGCAGGACCTTCCGGTACAGATTTCTTTCCCCGCTTTGAGGCCTTGGCCTCCGGGTCTTCGGAAGCGTTCCGCTTCTCCCCCTGGAAGGAGGGACTCTTGATTCCTCCCTTACTAAACGCCTCCTTGGCAGAGGTGACAGTTTCCCCATGCCCCCCTTCGCCCTCATTTGAAGGTGCAACCTCCAACATTTTGATTAACACGGGATCCTGCATGGTCTCAGGGAGGGGGGCCGGACAACGTATCAGTTTTGCTTGCGCTATCCACTCCTGTCCAGGGATAGCTGGTTAAAAGGTAAGCTCACGATAAATAAATGGATGGTGTGTCCGGACACAGGGCTACTTACTTGAGTATCCAGGCGATTGCAGCTTAGGCCAGCATCCTCGGTCAATTCCGGATGCGTCTCTTGCGATCCGAAGAACAGTTTATACATCTCCATGGGAGTCAGACCCATGAAGTGTTGAAGAGCTCGCGGCCCCTCCAGATTAAATTCCCACAGGCGGAGGGGGCGACGTTTGCAGGGCAGTAGGCGCCGGATCAACATGACCTGCACCACTGCGACCAGATTGATCTCCCTTTCTTGGAGGACTCGAATCCGGTCCTGCAACAGGGGGACGTCTTTGGGCGACCCCCAGTCACGCCCCTTGTTGACCCATGAAGTCAGCTGCTGTGGAGGGCCCGAGCGAAAGACGGGCGGCGGCTTCTGCCTGCTGCCCCGGGAGCGGTGATATAAAACCACTCCTGTTGCCACAAGCCGAGCTCCTCATGGAAAGAGCCCTTGGGCCATGGAGCTTCGGCCCTCTTGCTTATAACCGCCCCGCCGCACTCTGCCTGACGCCCCTCAATCATCTTCGGCTCCACGTTGAAGGTTTTGAGCCATAAGCCGAAATGAGGGGTAGTGCGGAGGAAGGCTTCACAAACGACAATGAATGATGAGATATGGAGAATGGACTCCGGAGCCAGGTCGTGAAATTACAGCCCGTAGTAAAACATGAGCCCCCTCATGAAGGGATCCGTCGGGAAGCCTAAACCCCGACGGAAGTGAGACATGAACACGACGATCTCGCCAGGCTCGGGAGTTGGGATAACTTGCCCTCGGGCAGGCAGCCTATGCGAAATCTCGTAGGTTAAATACCTGGCATCTCTCAGCTTTAGCACGTCCTCCTCCGCGACGGAGGAGGGCATCCACCGGCCTCGTAGATCAGGACCGGACATTGTCGAGGATCGAAGGTACCTGAATTCGGAGCCCTGGGTGTTGGAACTCAGGGAGAGGGGCGGATTCGATAGAAGATTGAATAAAAAGAAAGGACCTTGGTCTCATTATAAAGAAGAAGAATACCAAGAGCCGTCCACGTGACCGTTTGGAACCCGCCTTCGATGGAGGGGGCGTGGCAATGGGCACGGTTGGGTTACCCACGTCCGTATTGATGGGAATCCCGGAATAAGGGGAACACGATCTCTGCTTCGATAGGACATGCCAAGGAAACCGCTTCGCCAAACGCGCTGAAGTGGTACAATAAAAACGTTTCAAATAAAGGCTTGGTTGTGGTGTGATGTCACGCCACGGAATACGTCAGCAGATTGAACTTGTGTGAATATTATTCTCTCTACGGTGGTATGTGGAAATTATTTTGCAGAGCCGGACACTATCCTGGTGTTCACAATCTTCTATAAATTATTCGGAGGAGGAACCCGCCTTGCAATGCCGAAGACAATATGCGCGCCGGACTCGTCGTCATTGAAGCCTGGTTCAGGGCTACTGAGGGAGTTCCGGACTAGGGGGTGTCCGGATAGCCGAACTATCATCATCGGCCGGACTCCAAGACTATGAAGATAGAAGATTGAAGACTTCATCCCGTGTCCGGATGGGACTTTCCTTGGCGTGGAAGGCAAGCTTGGCGATACGGATATGTAGATTTCCTACCTTTGTAACCGACTCTGTGTAACCCTAGCCCTCTCCGGTGTCTATATAAACCGGATGGCCTTAGTCCATAGGACGGACAACAATCAACCATAGGCTAGCTTCTAGGGTTTAGCCTCCTTGATCTTGTGGTAGATCTACTCTTGTAACCCACATCATTAATATTAATCAAGCAGGACGTAGGGTTTACCTCCATCAAGAGGGCCCGAACCTGGGTAAAAACATCGTGTCCCTCGTCTCCTGCTACCATCCGCCTAGACGCACAGTTCGGGACCCCTACCCGAGATCCGCTGGTTTTGACACCGATAGTGCCCATACTCCAAATACAGATACGTGGTCGCCAGCACGCCTTTCTGGTCACTTCCCTTCTTCCTCCAAGCCTGGCTCGTACGTGGTCGCCAGCACGCCTTTAAGAGGCAGGTGTATCGTCTCTAGCCCCATTTAATTTACAATCCTCGGATCCATATGTATTTAGACATTAAAACGTGATCGTCTGGCAAAAGACCTGACTTGGGGCTGGGCTGGTTCGTCTGGCTAATCGATCGCTGGCGTCGTATGTGATAGTGAGCCCAGATCGGACGATCGATGCGGAGGTGTCCGAGTAAGATTTGTGCTTGATCTGAGTCCATCACCGAGTCGTGGTTTACTACTCTATATCTATCAGCTGCGCTAGATAGGTGGATATATATATCCACGTCCCCTTGAAAGCCAGAAATCCATCGATTCCGGCGCGCGGCGTAGCAGAGAAATCAGAAAGAGAAGAGAAGAGAAGAGAAGAGAAGAGAGAAGAGATGGAGCAGGCTATGCTGGCTAGGGTTTTGGCCGTTACTAGCGTTGGTTTGTCGTGGGCAGTAGTGTGGAGCCTCTTGTCGCAACAGCACAGGCCCTTCTCCACGCCCGCCATCCTCAGGACCTTGGACGCCGCAGCCCCCGATCCCGTCATCGGCCGCGACGACAACATCGACCGCATCATCTGCATCCTCTGCCGCTGCACCAAGAACTGCGCCGCCCTTGTCGGCCCTGCCGGCGTTGGCAAGACGGCCATCGTCGAGGGCCTCGCTCGGCGCATTGCTGCTGGGACGGTCCCCGAAGCCCTTGCTGGGGCCCGCGTGGCGGAGCTCGACGTCGGGGCCATGGTCGCGGGACCCACTGGCGCGGCATGTTCGAGCAGCGCTTGAAGGATGCCATCAAGAAGGCCGAGGATTCTGCCGGCAAGCTCATCCTCTTCATCGACGAGATGCACATGATTGTCGGTGCCGGCGATCATCGTGGCGGCACCGGCGACGCCGCCAACATCCTCAAGCCCGCGTTGGCCCGTGGCCGCATCCGTTGCATAGGCGCCACCACAACCGAAGAGTACCGCAAATACATCCAGAAGGATGCCGCGCTCGAGCGGCGCTTCCAAAGGGTTGACGTCGACGAGCCAACCCTGCAGGCGACCGTTGTCATCCTGCAGGGGCTGAAGCAGCGCTACCAAGACTACCATGGACTGATAATTCGCGACGACGCTCTGGTCACTGCTGCGCACCTCGCCGGCCGTTATATTACTGGTACGTTCATGATAAGATTTGTGCATTTTGTAGGTTTACTTTTGTAGGTTTGTGCATCTTGAAGAAATTGTCGATTTTCTTGTTTTCAGGTCGCCAGTTTCCTGATAAAGCAATTGATCTGATGGACGAGGCATGCACTTCTGTGAAGTTGCATCAACCAAAAAAGGTTAAAAACAAGAAAACTAGCACTGTAAATGCAGTGGAGGAGCTAACCGTTGGTCCATGCCATATTGCACAGGTAAATTCACATTTCCTGGCTAATAATCAAATATCTATGAGTAGTGTCCATTTGTTTCAATGTGATGCTCATGCCATGTTCTTTCGTTATATGAAGGTTGTGAGCCGATGGACTAAAATTCCGATCACTACACTTGGCCGAGAGGAAGAAAAGTTTAGCCACCTAGTAGACAGATTGCATGAGAGAGTCGTTGGACAGCATGAAGCGGTTAATTTGGTTGCACAAGAAGTGCTGCGTTCTAGGGTCAGCTTTGATCAATCTAGCCAACCAATCGGTTCTTTTCTATTTTTGGGGCCGACTGGCGTTGGGAAGACAGAGCTTGCGAAAGCACTTGCCGAGAAGCTGTTTGACAACAAGAAGACGTTACTCCGCTTTGACATGTCTGAATTTGCTGACAGTGGATCTGTGGCGCGTCTCATTGGAGGACCTCGAAGGTTTAAACTTGCACACTCTTTGCACACGTATTTCTTTCCTGAATTTCCTTCTCATGCTTCACATTTCCATTTGACTTTCTGAAGCTATGAAGAAGATGGACAGCTTACTGATAAAGTAAGGAGCCAACCATATAGCGTTATTCTTTTTGACGAGGCGGATAAGGCGCATCCCTCGATATTCAAGGTTCTCATTCAACTCCTCGATGACGGCGTGTTGATTGATGGAAAAGGACGGAGTGTATATTTCAAGAATACTATTATCATCATGAGCTCAAATCTAGGAGCAGAGAACTTGTCAGCTGGAATGGCCGCAGAAAACATGGAAACTGCACGGGATCTTCTTATGGAAAAGGTATGTGTATCCCAAACTGTCTCTTGTAAAGTCCAGTTGGGCACTCTGCTGATCGACATATTTACCTGATCTTGCACAGGTTGAGAAACGGTTCAAGCCTGAATTTATCAACAAACTGAGTGAGACTGTGATATTTGAGCCGCTTTCACATGACGAACTGAGGGAGATTGTGAAAATCCAGATGAAGAGTGTTGTTGCTATGGCAGCTAACAAGGGCATCTCTTTGTTTGCATCAGATGCTGCCTTGGACGTCATTTGGTCAGAGTCGCACGACACGGTAAGTACATGTTATTTTCATCACCAAACCAAATCACACTTATTTGCGTAGTCTTTTCTAGTATGTCCCGCTTACGATGCATATGCATGGACTATATATTGCAGGTGTATGGTGCAAGGCCTATTAAGAGGTGGATGAAGAAGAATGTGACGAGAGTTCTCGTGGACATGATTGTCAGTGGAGAAGCATGCCAAGGCTCGACCGTCTTCATAGATGCCGCCGATGATAGGAAGGGGCTGAAATACCACGTACTGAAGTAGCAGGAGGTGGCAGATCTACCAGTCGAGGCCAGCTATGCTTTTTTGCCGTGTGCGCTGCATAGGCATATATAGCGAATATGTATGTTGTTAGTGATTAGTCACCAAGCACTTGCTGTTCGTACTGTACATTAATTATCTGTAGCAAAATGGTATCTAAAGCTTGCAGGTTTGTGAGAAAATGTTTGTTGTTTGCTGAGATTATACTTCCTTGATCGAACCTCTATGACTGACTGCTACTGAGTTTACTAATAAACCTTGGGCCGCTGCTCCCAGTCTTCAGTCTTGAGACTTACTCCAAAATTAAACCCCGCTGCCAAATAGAGACCACGCATGCAGGCAAGTATTCGATGATTCAGATAGACACCGCGGTGTCCATTTTGGCCAGCTCAGTATGCCGTGTAAAGTGGTCGAATTTCATATGCACGCCATTGTAAAGTACTCCCTCTGTCCCGAAATATAAGAGTGTTTTTGCATCCATGTACAAAACTTGTCACGCTACAAAATATTGTTCGTTTCCAAAAATGCCCTCCCGCACCGCTCGCAAATTGTCTTCTCTCGCATTCCACTCTCGTCATCGCATTTCCTTCACTCCATCTCTCCATCCCTTTCCTTCCCCCAAATCCATCCCTCCATCTATCCATCGATCAATCTACACCGGTGAAAAGGCAAAACGGCAGCTCTGGCCGGAGTAAACATTTCAGAGTAGACTGCAGTTTGGTTTTGGATAAAGGGCACTACTTTCTTGTGATCATAGGCCCACTAGTGCTAAATTTAGTAACGTGGTTTGTGATGGTAGGAGTATTTAGTGTTATTGTGATTTTAGTGTAGAATGAACTTTCTGAACTTATTGTTCACTCTGTTTTCTGAACTTTCTGCAACGGCGGCTGTTCTGAATTTTTTCTGAAGGGGCGAGGTGCATGATCTGGTTCCCCAGCAAGAAAGTGATGCTTCATGTTATGTACTCCAGAATGTTCAGTCTGAGGATGTTATCCAGGATGTTGTTGATGATGTTATATGTTCAGTTAATTAAAGTGAATTCAGAGGATGTTGTTCATTTAATCACAGAGGATGTTGTACTCTGTAGTCTAAATGTTCAGAGTAGTCAATTCAGGGTTTCTCTTTTTTTTCTGCTCCATTGTAGAGATGATTCATGTGATTGGAGTACAATGTAGAGATGCAGCGTTTCTGCTTTTTAGGTCAGCATGTTCAGTTAGAGGATGTTGTTGATGATACATTTGGGATGCTCTAGGGCTGCTCTAGTGATGCTCTTTAGTGTGGTGAATGCCAGCTAATCCAAATGAACATTTAGTGGAGTACTGCTTTGTCAGCATGCTTGTGAGTATAGGAGTAGAAGCATATTGGTGTGCATACTGGAATATTACTCCTACATATGTGAGTACTTGTCTGTCTAGTGTAGGGTAGGTTGTGAGTGTTGAATTATAGATGTGCTTTGGCCCATATAAGACACCTGGTTAATCTCTAAGGCCCGTGTAGGTGTAGGGTAAGTGGTGGAAAGTTTAGTACCATCTTGCTAGTTGAGCAGAGTTGAGACCTCTTTATAAGGGCGGTTCTACCACATGTCATTGAGAGCTTGAGAAGAGGAGTGATACACGCGCTCCTCCTCCTCCGCCGCCTGCCACAACACGCACGCGTGTCACGGGTTATGGGAATGAGCTGAGCCAAGATCACACATATGTGCTTATGTTTGCCATTCAGAAATGATTAATTAATCTCAGGTTAATTAATGAGTTGCTAACAGAAGTGCCACTATCCAAGACGTTGGACCATGGACTGTTCGCATACTCGGTCATGGGCCTAAGCCCAGGTCCATCTACCCGACAGCCTATATAAGGAAGCGTTGGCTGGTGCAGCCAAGACACTCACTCACTCATTGCGCAACCCTAGCCTCCATCCACTATTCCTCTCACTTTGCTGCCTCCGACGATCCCATCCTGACAACCATTTGCACGGTTGGTCGGGGGAGCATGTGCCTCCGGAACCCCGTCCTTCGAGATCCTTCTCGAGAGAAAGGTGATACAGTTTTTGGGGAGCATCTCAGCGCGACTACTCCTGGTCCGTCCTCGTCTCCATCCTCCTTAAGATTATAAAAAAAAGAGGTGGGTGGGTTTTTAGATAGTTGGACCTTGGATATAAGACCAGAGGACGACCTTCGTGGGCCTGGCCTAGATACGTTGATAATGCACATCCAGAATAGGCTTTCTGGCTCGTTTGACTGCATTAACCCGCTAGGCGGGGTGGCGGCGGCCGAGGCACATGCAGCAACTGGATTGATCTTGGCGGCAGGCGGCTGGCCAATGGGGAAATCCTATCGGGATGAGGAAGTCTCGTGCGAGTGGGCGATGAACGATCCGTTTTCTTTTTCTTTCAGGGAAGTTATCACACTGATCAACCTTTAAAACCCTAAATCCTTCTCTCGGGGAAGTTATCACTCTGATCAACGGGTCCCCACGCCGCCCAAAGCCTGATGCACCGCAGGCAAGGAAATATTCGAGTTTTAAAGGATTGTATATGAGCTTATTTTTAACCTTTTTTATTTCAGTATATGTTTATATGTTCACTTTCGTAAATCAGAGATAAAAACCGATGTCTTAGGATGATGCTTTGAAAATGTCGATTAATAATGTCACTGACATAACTATGATGGACCAGATCGAAAACTCATCGAGTTTTACACAAACAGAAGAGATGCATACAAATATTTTTTTTCTTTGTATATATGTTGTACATGAATGATAATAAAAAATGTGTATTTTTATATATGTTCTCCTAATGTGGATATTGTTGGAAGGGGAGTATGCCCGTGCGTTGCCACGTGCTTTTTTCTTCTGATTACATAATATATTCTATTGTACTAGTTTAATTAATCACTAGGAATGTATATAGCAAAACTCAAGAGAAAACTATGTCATTGTGTGGGTAGAACTTCAAACAACATAGCCGTGCATTGGGGGGCGGCACACCTCTTCTGTTGTGGGGTGCATAAAAGCACGCGCACACGCAGCCCTCTCACATCCCATCCCGTCCCCTGAAATAAATCCTCGCGCTCCTCCTCTCTCCCCCTCCTCTTCTTCCGAACCAACATTTGTATATTTCTATTTGATTGATTATAGGTTTTACGGTGTGTAGGTAATTCTAGTTAAAGAATTGCATTAGTAAAGTTTCTCCATTAATAAGTGTCCAAATAGATTGTCTAAACCTTATGGAGTCCTTATGGATGATGGTGCAAACTTGTTTCAAGCAGATACATAGAAGTGGGTCAAAAGGGTATCATATTATAAGGGATCACTTGGTGTGAAACTAGGTGTTGGACTCATACATAAATATCATGAGCATGAATGCATTTTTTGGAGGACTGACGGTTGATCGTGTGTGAGTGATGAATCTTTTTCCTGCTAAAAACCTGATGTCGTGATCAATTCGTATTATAGCTCGTGTTGATCTCCTCCCCCGCGACCCCCGCGTCGCCTCTCCCGGCGGCGACGGGGG
>NC_057803.1:711227928-711241355 GCF_018294505.1 Triticum aestivum
CTCCTCGCCGCCGCCTGAGGCAGCCGCCGGGCAAGCCCGGGGCACCAAGGATGGTGGCAGCGGGGCCTCGGTTGCCCTACTTCTGCATGGGGAACCCCGGATCTGGAGCGGCGGCTCCATTGGCAAGGCACGGTCGGCTAGCAGCCGTGCGGGCGGTGGATCTGGTGTCCCGATGGCGTGGGCGGCGATATCCGGTTGTCGTTGGTGGTCGGCGGCGGCTTCTGCGGCGGCCGGTGCGCACGATCTGGCGCCTCCCCTCCTCCCCTATTGAAAGTGCAACTATCCCTAGGTGGTTTTGGTAATTCATAACAACATATAGCTCATTGAGCTAATACTATTCCAAGACTATTATTTCAGGAAGCTCAATGAATGGCATGGCATGGATGATGAAAGTGGATCCCTCAAAATATCAAGGACAAAGGATTGGCTCAAGCTCAAAAGCTCAAGACTCTACATTTTATATTTCAGTTATCCAAGATCACATTGAGTCTATAGGAAAAGCCAATACTATCATGGAGGGATGAGGTGTTGCTTAATGAGCCTCTTGCTTCATGTGCTTAGTGATATGCTCCAAATACCCTCAACTACTTTCTCACATCCTCATATGACCTAAACCTAAAGCCAAAATCGGTCACACCGATTCTTTCTATCCGGCGCCACCGAGTTCAAATGTCATAGCCACTGCCACTAACCCTAGGCAAATCGGTCTCACCGATAGGGATCTCGGTCTCACCGAGATGGGATTGTAATCTCTCTGTTTCCCTTCGTAACGTTTCGGTCTAACCGAAGTGAGCGATCAGTCCCATCGAGATTGCAATGTAAACTCTCTGTTTCCCTTTTGTAACATTTCGGTCTCACCGAAAAGAGCAAATCGGTCCCACCAAGTTTACCTGACCAACTCTCTGGTTAGCTAATTACCAAAATCGGTCTCACCAAGTTTGTGTAATCGGTCTCACCGAGATTACGTTATGCCCTAATCCTAACCATATCGGTCCTACCGAGTTGCATGTCGGTCCCACCGAAAATCCTAACGGTCACTAGGTTTACTAAATCGGTCTGACCGAGTTTGTTGATTCGGTCCCACCGAGATTGGTAAATTGTGTGTAACGGTAAGATTTTGTGTGGAGGCCATATATACCCCTCCACCTCCTCTTAATTCGTGGAGAGAGCCATCAGAACAAACCTACACTTCCAACTTACCAGTTCTGAGAGAGAACTACCTATTCATGTGTTGAGGCCAAGATATTCCATTCCTACCACATGAATCTTGATCTCTAGCCTTCCCAAGTTGCTTTCCACTCAAATCTTCTTTCCACCAGATCCAAATCCTATGAGAGAGAGTTGAGTGTTGTGGAGACTATCATTTGAAGCACAAGAGCAAGGAGTTCATCATCAACGCCCCATTTGTTACTTCTTGGAGAGTGGTGTCTCCTAAGTTGGCTAGGTGTCACTTGGGAGCCTCCGACAAGATTGTGGAGTTGAACCAAGGAGTTTGTAAGGGCAAGGAGATCGCCTACTTCGTGAAGATCTCCCGCTAGTGAGGCAAGCCCTTCGTGGGCGACGACCATGGTGGGATAGACAAGGTTACTTCTTCGTGGACCCTTCGTGGGTGGAGCCCTCCGTAGACTCGCGCAACCGTTACCCTTCGTGGGTTGAAGTCTCCATCAACGTGGATGTACGATAGCACCATCTATCGGAACCACGCCAAAAACATCCGTGTCTCCAACTGCGTTTGAATCCTCCAAACCCTTCCCTTTACTTTCTTGCAAGTTGCATGCTTTAATTTCCGCTGCCTATATACTCTTTGCATTCTTGCTTGATTTGAGTGATGATTGCTTGACTTGTCCAAAGATTGCTAAAATTTGCCAAACTCTAAAATTGGGAAAAGGTTAAGTTTTTAATTGGTCAAGTAGTCTAATCACCCCCCCCCCTCTAGACATACTTCAAGGTCCTACAAGTGGTATCAGAGATTTGGTCTCCATTTGCTTTGATTTCCATAGCTTTTGGTGGTCATAGCCTTGGTTTCACAACCTAGGAGAGTATTGCGTCTAGCGAGGGAAATTATCACCGTAGAGGTCCTTACTTTGATGGAGCTAATTTTGCTAGTTGGAAGCATAAGATGAAAATGCATATTTGTGGACATAACCCCGCCATTTGGGCTATTGTTTGCATTGGGTTGCAAGGTGAATTGTTTGATGGGAGAGAACCAAACTGTGAAGGGAGTGCGGATGAATTGAAGATGCTGCAATACAACGCTCAAGCTTGTGATATCCTCTTCATTGGTTTATGCCCCGAAGAATTCAACAAAATCAGCCGTCTTGAGAATGCAAAGGAAATTTGGGACACTTTGATTGATATGCATGAAGGTACTGACTCCGTCAAGGAATCCAAGTTGGATGTGCTCCAAAGTCAGCTTGACAAGTTCAAAATGAAGGATGATGAAGGTGTCGCTGAAATGTACTCTAGGCTTGCTCTTATCACAAATGAGATTGCCGGCTTAGGGAGTGAAGAGATGACCGACAGATTCATCATCAAGAAGATCCTAAGAGCATTGGATGGAAAATATGATACCGTGTGCACATTGATTCAAATGATGCCCAATTACACGAATCTCAAGCCAACGGAGGTCGTTGGTAGAATTGTTGCTCATGAGATGTCACTCAAGGATAAGGAGGAACTTCAGAACAAGTCAAGTGGTGCTTACAAAGCCTCATGTGAAGCCCCCACATCATCAAGTGAGAAACAAACCTTCAATGAAGAATTGAGCTTAATGGTGAAGAATTTCAACAAATTCTACAAGAGTAGAAGCAAAGAAAGAAGCTCTAAGTCAAGGTCCTACAATGACAAGAGATCTTCCAGTCGAGAGCGCAATTGCTACAATTGTGGGAGACCCGGACGCTATTCCAATGAGTGTACGACACCCTACAAAAGAAGAGAAGATTCTCCAAAAAGAAGAAGTAGAAGAGAAGAATCACCGCCAAGAGAGAGAAGGAGTAGAGATGGTCGTTATGAACGAAGACCCTCACGGAGAAGCGAAGATTCGGAAAGGAAGGACAAGTCATCAAAGAGCTACACAAAACGAAGACATCAAGCTAATGTTGGTGAATGGGTATCTGGTTCCGACTCTGAACATCACTCCGAGAGAAGCTATCACTCCGACTCTGAACATACTCAAGATGAAAGTGTTGCCGGTCTAGCACTTGTGTGAACCAACTCCTATGACATATTTGACTCACCAAATGAAGGAATTGGAAGATGCTTCATGGCTAAAGGCCCTAAGGTAACTCATCCCGAGTATGTTGATTTCAATAGTGATGAAGATCACTTGCTACGTGATGATGATTTACTTGTTGACAACTCTAGTGATGAATACTATGATGGAACGTCAATTAATCATGCTAAACAAGATAAAACGAATGACAATGATAAGGAGAAGATTGAGCTTCTAACTAAAGAACTAAACACTCTTAAGTTAGCTCATAAAACTATCTTCGAAAATCATCGAGAACTTTTAAGGGCTCATGAGAAGTTACGCTTTGAAAAGCTCAATCTTGAGCAAGAGCATGAGTTCTTAAAGGCAATCAATGATGATCTTCACAAGAAAAGTTCTTCTTATATTGCCAAGCGTTTACTCTTATCTACTTACATGCCTCAAGTCAAGTCTAGTAACAAGAACAAGAAAGATTCTTCCTCTAGTAGTAACAATAACAATGATAAATCCAATATTGTTGCTTCTAGTAGTTCTCTTGATTCAACTAATGATTCTCTTAGCCAAGTTACACTTGAGCAAGAAAATAGCTTATTGAAGGGAATTATAGAGAAAGGTGTATACAAGAGCCTTGCCGGGAGTAAGCAATTCGAGGAAATTGTACGCAAGCAAGGAAGGCACTGGAAGAATCAAGGTGTTGGTTTTGAACGAAAGTTCAATGCTAATGGAGTTGAGTGGGACGAAGATCAATACCCCAAGACGAAGTTTGTTCCTCAACAAGAGAAGTATGATCCTACTTCCTTCAAGGGGACACAAGCACAAGATGATCTTCCACCACAAGACCACAAGAACAAAGGCAAGGACAAGCTTCAAGAGGAGATTGATGCATTTGAAGAAGCACCTAAGGCCTTGGTCAAGTGGGTTCCCAAGACTACGTCAAGTTCTACCTCATCAAGCACAACTACTACACCAAGGATTCCCATCAAGATGATGTGGATCCCGAAGAAGAAGAACTAGAGAGTTCTTGAGGGTGACTCCGCCAACATTCTTCACTCATATCATTATGGCAAGGACAAGTGCAATCAACTTCCACATCTTGCACTAGTTCAAGGAGTCACAAACCCTCATGTTGGTAAGGCAAGGGACAAGGTAACCTACTGTTTTCATGGACATCATATTGTGTGTGCATCGCTCTATGTCTATGGATATTCTTGTTTGTTCCTTGTGGGACTAACCCGTGTAGGTATTGAAAGTGCAACTCACTCCAAAGGATTGCTCCAAAAGATCTACATCAACATTGAGCAACCACATCTTCAACACCTACATGAAGTCATCATCGACAAAACCCAAGGTTAGTTCATCCCTCTAAGGGGGGATCTCACATCTAGGGGGAGCTTAACTCTAAAGAATTGAGTCAAAGCAACTCTAATGATGTGAACACATCAATGCATTATGTAAAAGTGGTAACCCCACTTGAGCTTAAACTATGAGTATGACCTATGATCAAATGTTCTCATTTGACTCCTAAGTCAATATACTCATATATAGATGACCTAGCCATCGCCAATTGTTTGATAGATGCTAGAATTGGTTGTGCATGCTTTGCCACATATTTCATTTGTCATTTTATTGTGTGAGCATGTTGGTTGCATATTTTACTCATTCAAGGACATCCACTTGTTGTTTTGATTGATTGGCTTTTTTTGGCCAAGTGGATGGACAAGAATGCCTAAGAACCTTCTCTAGCTATCTATACTTTTCTCGTCTCGAACTCTATTCATGCTACATCACAAAAATTGATCAAGTCAGATTCGAACCACTCTGTGTGAGGAGCACTTGGAGTCCCCAATTCGTCATAGACTTAAACTTCCAAAACTTCTTTTTGATTTTCGGTCTGACCGATTCCTCCATTTCGGTCCTACCGAGATCACTAAGTCGATCTAGGTTTTTAATCTCGGTGCAACCGATTTGAACTTTTCGGTCACACCGAGTTGCTGTAACTGTTAACAGTTATGCATCTCGGTGCCACCGAGTTGTTCCACTCGGTCACACTGATAGTGTCAGGCTATATATACTCACGGGCAAATTTTGGAAAACTTTCTCCGAAACTCCTCGCCCGCGCATAGCTCGCTCTACCTACTAGGTCTACGGATCGTCGACTTCGTCGCCAGCCGCCTCCTGTCGCTGGTCTCTGCCGCCGTCAATGGATTTCTTCTCCGCCGTTGCCGCCATAGCGAGTTCACCGCCGAACTAAGGTATGAACTCGATGACAGTGCTATCCTCATCTAATTCTCAACACATTGTGTTCGTAATGCATCTTTGTAAGTGCATCTAGTGCCCCTTAGTGATTTTGGTGTATTGAAGACTTATAGGTTAAAGGACTAATGCGTTTGTGAGTGTACACAGGTCTATAAGTCTATGAGGAGTTTGACATTTACAGGGAAAATCGACCCCTAAAAATGAATATCTTCGACTTTCATGAAGACTTTGAAAGTGAAGAAATTGGTGTTACCGTGAAGACTTGATATTCATGCGAGGAATATGAAGCTTGAAGACTTTCGTTTTCATAGTTTTGTTTTTCTCTTTCTTGAGTCATAGGAAACACCGTACTGTTAAAGGGGGTTGAGGAAATACTAAGGAAAAATTTCCAAGTGATGCTCAACTCAAAATCCTACACCTACCAAACCCTTCGACTGAAGCCTTTGGAAATCTCATACAGTTCAGTCAATTTCTTCAGTGACAGAGACGAAGTTCTTCTGGTTGCTGAGGAATTTGTTCTGACTGAGGAGTTAGGAATTTGCCAGTGCGGATTGCCTACACAGTGAGGGTCATGATAGCCCTGAGGAATTTGATAGTCAAATTTCTGACCGTTGCTGTGCTACGCGCCAGCTGTCCCAAAATATCTTATCCATCTAACGGTCATATCAGACAAGGGAATTTATGTCTTATCATGTCGGGCTGCTCCCTAGGCTATAAATAGCCGCCCCCTACAACCACTAGTTGGTCGGCTGCTCCGAGAGAAACTGACACTTGTCATTTGAGAGCAACCCATCCTCCGAGGACTTTGAGCGAAAATCATCGAGTGAGGAAAAACCCCAAACCCAAACACCTACAAACCCAAAGTGATTGAGCATCACTGAAGAGATTGATCCTGCGTGGATCCGACACTTGTTACCTTTGAAGATTGTGCTTCTTCCAGACGGTTAGGCGTCATGGTCTAGAGCATCCAAGAGGAATTGTGGATCGCCGAGTGACCGAGTCTGTGAAGGTTTGGAAGTCGCCTGAAGACTTACCACGAGTGATTGGACGAGGTCTGTGTGACCTTAGTTCAAGGAGAATACGGCGAGGACTTGGTGTCCTGAGCTGCGTGCTCAGCGACTGGGTATCCGGGACTGTGTTTCCTCGAGTTTAAATACTCAGCCGCTCTAACTAGACGTACAACTGTGACAGCAGTTGGAACTGGTCTAACAAATCATTGTCTTCACCAACCTTACTGGTTCTATTTCCTCAATTCTTTCATTTCCTCATTACTGTGTTGAGTGATTGTTCATATCTGAGTTTGAAGACTTTGACTGAAGACTTTCTTAATTTCCTCAGTTCAATTTCTTCAGTCTGTTTGTCTTCATCTTGTGTTATCATGTGTTTACGCTTTCTGTACTCTGTGCTTGTCTTCATTTCATCATGATGACTATGTCTGTATCCTGTTATTCTTACTTCTGAGTACTTATTCCGCTGCTAGTAGTTCTTCTCTAAGGAATTTCCTCACCGGCAAATTCCTCAGTGAAGAATTTATAAAAATCGCCTATTCACCCCCCTCTAGTCGATATAACGCACTTTCAATTGGTATCAGAGCGAGGTACTCCCTTGTTCTGTGTGATTTTGGTTTAACCACCTGGAGTTCTAGTTATGTCAACCGCAGGTATGATCGAGGTCTCCGCTGGGTGTCCTACCTTCGATGGTACGGACTACCCCTACTGGAAGAATAAGATGCGAATGCATCTTGAATCAATTGACAACGATCTCTGGTACGTTGTGGAAAATGGTGTTCCCTCAGTCACACCTTCTCTGAATGCTGCTGATGTGAAGAGATTCAAGCAACTCGATTCTCAAGCGAAGAATATCATATGTGGCCATCTGAGTAAAGGACAGTATGGTAGAGTGAGTGCTTTGGAAACTGCTAAGCTTATCTGGGATAGGCTCTCCAAAGTAAACGAAGGAGTCTCAACTCAATGTGACTCTCGTGTTGACGTTCTTCGCAATCTCTTCAACCGCTTCAAAAGACTCGACAATGAAAATGTTCAGCAAACCTTCGATCGCCTCATTGACATCTCAAATGAGCTTCAAGCGCTTGGCGCCACTGACATCACCGATCATGAGGTGGTGAAGAAATTGCTGAGATCGCTAGATTGCTCATTTGATACTCTGGCACTAATGATTCAAGAGCGAGCTAATTACAAGTCACTAGACCCAGCTGATATCCTCGAGAGGCTAAATACTCATGAGTTCCAGCTTGCTGAAGAGAGAGATCTCTATGGTTCAAGCTATGGCAAAACACGTGCCCTGAAGGCCAAGGTTGTGTCTGAATCTCAATGTGAAGACTCTGGTAGTAGCCTCGGTGATACTGAAGAATTGAGCCAGGAGCTAGCACTGCTCGTGAAGAAGTTCCAGAAGTTCTCAAGACGTGGTCACTTTGGAAAATCCTCAAGAAGCAGTGATTCGTCATCAAGTGACTATAAGAGAAGACTTTGCCACAAATGCAAGAAACCTGGTCACTATTTTCAGGATTGTCCTCAATGGGAAAAGGAATTAAAGAAGAAGAAATACAAGGACTACAGTTCTGATGACGCTAAGAAGAAGAAATCTTCAAAATCTTCATCATCTAAATCCTCGAAGTCTTCATCTCACAAGAAGAGCAGCTCCAAGAAGGCTCGGGCATTCATTGGCAAGGAAATGGACTCTGAAGCTGAATCTGAGGAACATGAGGAAGAGGAGGCTTCTGAGGAGTCCGAGTCTGGTGTGGCGAGTCTGGCTCTCGCTACTGCTTTCGTCAGCAAGTCTATCTTCAACTCTGAAGAAATTGACCACACCAACAAGGCTGGCGAAGACAATGATGACTATGCTCCCACTTATTGCTTCATGGCAAAAGGTGCCAAGGTAACAAAATACCCCTCCTCTGAATCTAGTGAGGATGAATCTGATGAAAATCTTAAGCCCAGTTACTCTAAACTTGCTAAGATTGCTGTGAAACAACAAAAGGCTATTGAAAAACTTCAAAACATGCTAGACAAAAGTGATGATATGTTGGGTGATGAAATGGATCGCACTAAAGACTTAACTGAAAATCTTCAGAGACTTCAGTCTAAGTTTGACAACCTTCAAAGCCATCATAACACTCTCTTATCTGATCACGAGAAGCTTTCTTATGAATTACTTCAAAGAAAGCAAGATCTTGAGAAGCTAAGAGTGAGTTATGAAGATCTTCAGAAGGATCGTGATTCATTACTTGCTCAACAAATCAGCGCTACTCAAGAAGAATTTGTTTCTCCATGCTTAAAGTGCATTGAACATGAATCTGCTAATTCTTCACCTGATTGTTCAAATGCTTCAACTGTTAGAAATTCTTCACCTGCCTCGGCTATCACTAATTCCTCATCTAAGGACATTGCTAGTATCACTAACGATGCAGGGCTGAAGGAACTGTACACGACAGACATGTACAAAAGCCTCAAAGGGCATCAGATTCTTTGTGATGTGCTCAAAAAGCAGATCCTCAACAGAAACCCTAGGAAAGAGGGTATTGCCTTTGAGAGCAAACTCAATGCTGATGGAACATATTGGAAGCCTGAGTACTACCCCAAAACCTCATGGGTTGCTACAAAGGGACCTCCAGTTGATCCATCTAACTTATCTGGCTTTACATGTGAATCTTCTCATTCTTCTGATGAGTCCTTTGACTCCAACTATAAACTGATCAAAAATCAAAATGGTGAAGTATTTGCTAGATATGTTGGCACTAACTGCAGGAACAGTTCCCCTATGAAGAAAATCTAGGTTCCCAAAAGTTATGTTGAAAGCCTTCAGGTGAATGTTCTCATGACACCACCTGTGAAGAACAGGAACCCCAGATCAAATTCTTCATATGGACCTAATTCTTCACATGGATCAAATTCCTCAAATGGGTCAAAGTCCTCATATGATAATCATCATGCTAACCCCTCTATTTCGCAGGGTAGAGCTAAGGGCTATGAATATGCGCATTATTCTTCAAATCATTATGTTCATAAGTCCTCGAAGAATTTCTCTGCTTATTCATATGCTTACCCTAACCCCTCTTATGTGAAACGAAATGGATTGGCCTCTATGCCACCTTTCTCATATGGTGCTCGCAGAGTTATGAACTCTTTGCCACCCCTTCAGATGTGGGTGGTGAAGAAAAAGAACTAATCCCTTATGTAGGGTCAGGTCTCCATACGTGCTTTAAACGTCTGAAGAATTTGTTGGAGGCCTGACAAAAATGCCTGAAAGGACGCAGGCGAATCATGATGAAATGAACTTTCATTTCACACGTCCTCATACTGAAATATCTGTTTTACTGTTTGATGAAATTCATCTAATGAACTTGATATCATATTCTTCACTGATGAAGTATATGAGATCGTAAGTTGCACTAATTCATCTGCAGGATGATCAGCCCAAAGCCAACGAGTGGGTTCTAGATAGTGGATGTACAAATCACATGACGGGTGACAAGAGTCTATTGATGGATGCTCCCTTAACACCGTCACATCTGAAGCACATCATCTTCGCTGACAAAGGCAAAAGTCAGGTATTGGGTCTAGGTAAGGTTGCGATCTCAAAGGATCGACACATGGACAAAGTCATGCTTGTCGAGTCCTTAGGATACAACCTCATGTCTGTCTCAATGCTTTGTGATCTTGATATGGTTGTTGTCTTTGGAAGATATGGATGTGTTGTGATCATGGAAGTGACCATTCCAAAGTCTTCGAAGGCTTTAGGAGAGGAGATCTGTATATTGTTGATTTCTCTACAGGACCACAACCAGCAATGTGCTTACTTGCAAAAGCATCAGAAGGCTGGCTATGGCATCGACGACTTGGTCATGTTGGCATGAGGAATTTGAACACGCTTGGGAAGAAGAAGCATGTCATTGGCATTGAGAATGTCAAGTTCCTCAAGGATCACTTATGCAGAGCTTGTGAAGCTGGAAAGATGACAAAGGCCAAGCATCCAGCGAAGACTATCATGACCACTACTAGTCCATTTGAATTGCTTCACATGGATGTCTTTGGTCCTAATCATTATTCTGCTGTTTCGAATGATGCATCTCTATATGGCTTTGTTATTGTTGATGACTATTCTCGTTACACATGGGTACACATTGTCACTTATAAACATGAAGTGCAGGAAATCTTCAAACGATTTTCCTCGAGGGCTTCAACCAACTTTGGTGTGAAGATCAAGCACATCAGAACTAACAATGGGACTGAGTTCAAGAATTCCGGTCTTGATGGCTATCTTGATGAAATTGGTATTACTCATGAGTTATCTGCTCCTTATACTCCTCTGCAGAATGGCGTCGTGGAGCGCAAGAACAGAACCCTCGCTGAAATGGCTCGCACTATGCTTGATGAATACAAAACGCCTCGTCGCTTTTGGATTGATGCAATTGATACTGCGTGCCACATCATCAATCGGGTATATCTTCACAAATTCTTCAAGAAGACTGCCTATGAACTCCTCACTGACAAGAAACCCAATGTGAGTTACTTCAAAGTCTTCGGTGCTAAATGTTGGATTAGAGATCCTCATCACAATGCTAAATTTGCACCGAAAGCACATGAAGGTTTTACGCTTGGTTACGGAAAGGACTCGCACACCTACAGAGTCTTCAACAACGTTCTTCACAAGGTTGTTGAAACTGTAGACGTGCGGTTCGATGAAACTAATGGCTCGCAAAGAGAGCACCTACCTTCTGTGATAGATGAACCAGAACCTGAGGATTCTATCAAGTTCAAGGCTACTGAGGATGTTATTCCTACCGAAGAATCTGTTGAAGAATTCATTCCAAAACGTGAAGAAAATTGAGCTGGTGCACCTGAAAAATGCTGAAGAAAATGGTGCTGAAGAAAATGCTGATCAAATTCCTCAATGACAACCAGCTCATCCTCGCATTGCAAAAGAAGTGCAAGTTGAAAAGATCATCGATGACATTCGAGCGCCAGGTCCTCTCACACGCTCAAAAGCTTCACATTTATCTAACTTTTGCGGGCACTGTGCTTTTGTCTCTATTACAGAGCCCACTAAGGTAGATGAAGCATTTCTGGAGCCTGAGTGGATTCAGGCCATGCAAGAAGAATTATATCAGTTCGAGCTGAACAATGTCTGGGAACTGGTCAAACGTCCAGATCCTCGCAAGCATAATATCATCGGCACAAAGTGGATCAACCGCAACAAGCAAGATGAAAATGGCCTTGTGGTGAGGAATAAGGCACGACTTGTAGCTCAAGGCTACACACAGGTTGAAGGAATTGGTTTCGATGAAACTTTTGCACCTGTTGCTAGACTTGAGGCTATTCGCATATTACTTGCTTATGATAACCATCATAATATTATCTTACAACAAATGGATGTGAAAAGTGCATTCCTCAATGGTAAGCTTGAGGAAGAAGTATATATTGCTCAACCCCCAGGTTTTGAAGATCCAAAGAATCCTGACAAAGTCTTCAGACTCAACAAGGCCCTGTATGGCCTCAAGCAGGCCCCTCGGGCATGGTATGACACTTTGAAGGAATTCTTCATGAAGAATGGCTTCACACCCGGTTCACTCGACCCTACTCTCTTTACTAAATCTTATGATGGTGAACTGTTTGTGTGCCAAATATACGTTGATGATATTATCTTTGGCTGTACTGACCAACGTTATAGTGATGAATTTGCCTATATGATGAGTGAAGAATATCAAATGTCTATGATGGAAGAGTTGAAATTCTTTTTAGGTCTTCAAATTCGTCAACAGCACAATGGTATATTCATATCTCAGGAGAAATACCTCAAGGAAGTTTTGAGGAAATTTGGCATGCAAGACTGCAAAGGCGTCAAAATTCCTATGCCCACAAATGGCCATCTATGCACTGATGAAAATGGTATTGACTTCGATCACAAGGTATACCGCTCCATGATTGGCTCGTTATTGTACTTATGTGCATCTAGGCCAGATATAATGCTTAGTGTTTGCATGTGTGCCTGATTTCAAGCTGCACCGAAGGAATCACACCATAAGGCTGTGAAGCATACTCTTCGATATCTAGCTCACACACCAACACTAGGATTATGGTACCCCAAGGGCTCTACTTTTGATCTCATTGGATATTCTGACTCTGACTATGCTGGTGATCGTGTGGACCGCAAGTCAACATCTGGTACTTGTCATTTCCTCGGACGATATTTGGTCTGTTGGTCCTCGAAGAAACAGAACTGTGTATCATTGTCTACTGCAGAGGCTGAGTACATTGCTGCTGGTTCTTGCTGTGCTCAACTGCTATGGATGAAGCAAACCCTCAAGGACTACGACGTCAACGTGAAGAATGTGCCTCTCCTCTGTGACAATGAGAGTGCCATCAAGATTGCTCACAACCCAGTTCGGCACTCGAAGACAAAGCACATTCAGATTCGTCATCATTTTCTTCGTGATCATGTGTTGAAGGGCGACATCTCCATCGAGCACGTGAAGACTGAAGAACAGCTAGCCGATATCTTCACAAAGCCCTTGGATGAGAAGAGATTTAGCAAGTTGCGGTGTGAGCTAAATATCTTAGAATCTTCGAATGTTCTCTAAAAAGGACACACATCCTGACACTTATGCAAAATTGATGACTTAGATGTGCAACATATGAAGGAACGTTTTTCTTAAATCAATGAAGAATAACACTCTAAGTGTGAATAAATTAATGAAGAATTTGATTCTCAGAACCCTACGACAATTGTACGCGGTGTCTGAAATCATCATTCTTGTACAGTGGGTCACGCTACCACCAAAGTTGAAAATCTTCATTTTTGAAATTCCTCAGTTTTTCTTCAGTTTTTCAAATTCTTCAACTTTTCAAAATTTTCATTGTTTCCGGCGTTTCTCTTCATTGGCTATATATATATATATATATATATATATATATATATATATATATATATATATATATATATA